>NC_037671.1:116206078-116320790 GCF_003255815.1 Theropithecus gelada
CCCCCCACTCCTTTTTTTTTTTTTTTTTTTTTTTTTTTTTTTTTTTTTTTTTTTTTTTTTTTTTTTTTTGAGACGGAGCCTTGCTCTGTCACCTAGGCTGGAGTGCAGTGGTGCAATCTTGGTTCACTGCAACCTGTGACTCCCAGGTTCAAGCAATTCTCTGCCTCAGTCTCCCGAGTAGCTGGGATTACAGGTGCCTGCCACCATGCCTGGCTAATTTTTTTTATTTTTAGTAGACACGGGGTTTCAGCATCTTGGCCAGGCTGGTGTTGAACTCCTGACCTCATGATCCATCCACCTTGGCCTCCCAAAGTGCTAGGATTAAAGGTGTGAGCCACCACGCCCGGCCCGTTCTTGATTTTAAAGACACTTTTTTCACTATTCCCCTGCATCCCTCATCCCAGCCTCTGTTTGCTTTTACCTGGACTGACCCTGACACCCATCAGTCCCAGCAGCTTACCTGGGCTGTATTGCCGCAAGGCTTCTGGGATAGCTCTCGTTACTTCAGCCAAGCTCTTTCTCATGATTTACTTTCTTTCCACCTCTCTGCTTCCCACCTTATTCAATACCTTGATGACCTTCTACTCTGTAGTCCTTCCTTTGAGTCTTCTTAACAAGATACCCTTCTGCTCCTTCAACATTTATTCTCCAAAGGATATCTGGTATCCCCCTCCAAAGCTCAAATTTCTTCCCCATCCATTACCTACCTTGGCATAATTCTTCGTGAAAACCCGTGCTCTCCCTGCTGATCATATCCTGCTGATTTCTCAATCCCCAACCCCTTTTACAAAACAACTCCTTTCCTTCCTGGGCATGGTTGGATACTTTCGCCTTTGGATACCTGGTTTTGCCATCCTAACAAAACCATTATACATACTCACAAAGGGAAACCCAGCTGACCCCACAGATCCTAAATCCTTTCCCCACTCCTCTTTTCCTTCCTTGAAGAAACTTCTAGAGACTGATCCCATACTAGCTCTCCCTGACTCATGTCAACCCTTTTCATTACACACAGCTGAAGTGCTGGGCTGTGCAGGCAGAATACTTACACATGGACCGGGACCGCGCCCTGCAGCCTTTCTGTCCAAACAACTTGACATTACTGTTTTAGGCGGCCATCATGTCTCAGTGTGGTGTCTGCCACTGCCCTGTAGTTTTAGAGGCCCTCAAAATCACAAACTATGCTCCACTCACCCTCTACAGTTCTCATAACTTCCAAAATCTATTTTCTTCCTCACACCGACACATATACTTTCTGTTCCCCAGCTCCTTCAGCTATACTCACTCTTTGTTGAGTCTTCCACAGTTACCATTGTTCCTGGTCCAGACTTCATTCCAGCCTCCCACATTATTCCGGACCTGACCTCCACATCTGACCTCCATGACTGTATCTCTCTGTGATCCACCTGACATTCACTCCATGCCAGCCGCCAAGTGATCCAGGGCTTGCTTTCCAGGTCCCCAGTTGTAGCAGGCGCCAGCCCGGCGTTCCTTCTATGCCTCCACCTCTGCTCCTGCTGTCCCCCTGGTGCGGGCAGGTGAGTTCAGGAATGGAGCCTAAACAGGGTGGGGGCCAAATCTGGGGGGCTGTAGACTGCGGGCTTCAGAAGAGGGGAGGCTTCTGGAAGAATCGGCACATCTCCCCGAACTGCACCCCCGCTCAGTTCCTCTCTGCAGCTCCTTCCCGACAGATCCACTCTCCCAGCCTGCTTCTCCCACCAGGGGAGGAGCTGGGCAGAGAGGAGGCTGGAAAGGAATCTCAGGAGGGTAGAGGGGCCAGGGGGCTGCAAGAGGGCGAAATGGGTTGGGGATCCCTAGTGCAGCCCAGCAGTCCCAATCACCCTCGGGAAGGAGAAGCCAGAGCCCCTGGAACCTGAGTTGGGGTCAGGACGGGGATGAAGGGGGGTTCCCAGGGACACAATCACGGATAGCCCCACCAGCCACAGGCTTGCTCTGCTCTCACCCGCTCTCCACCACACAAACCCTCCAGCACCCCCAGGGCTGCCTGCCCTGGAATTTTTCCATGCACTTTCCTGCAGACACTCACCTGAACCCAGGAGTTCAGCAGACACCCCTCACCCCTCCCGTCACCATCCACTGACACCACCCAGGTCACATGCTCTTACTCCCCACCTCAGCCCAGCTGGTCACCCCAGAGATCTCCCCATCCATGAAGGGACCCCCACCACCTCCTACACCATGCGGCAACTTCTGCCTCTTGCCTGAGGACACACCCCAGCAAACACACCCCAAGCTCCACACAGAACCTGTGCAGGGGGGGATGGGAATCACCATTCCCTCCAGGAGACCCTGGGAACTCTGGTGAGTAGAGGCGCCCACCTCTGTCCTTGGGGCCCAGACCCGCCTGTTCTTCCTACTGGGGAGTCAGCATCATAGAGAATAGTCACTGTGTAGACAGGGGTCAGCAAACCCTTTCTAGAAAGGGAGGAAGGATGCCCTGTGATCTTTGCAGGCCTTGGATTCTCCGTCTCTGCGTCAAGTCCTGTAACTTTGTAGAGCAACAGCAGGCAATGGCAACCTGCAAATGAGGGGGACCAGATTCAGACCCTGTCCTAGGTTGCTGACCCCAAATGAGGGGATTACAGTGTCCCAGTGAATAATGCTCCATCCCCTATGGTGTCATCTCCAAGTGGTGTCTCAGGTATCAGTTGGAGAGTAGAAAGTGGTCCAACCTTGCCTGTGGTTTCTAGGTGGTATGGATGTGATGGGAGTGGGAGTCTCATGGTTTGGGGCCTACTCTCCCCTCCTTTGATGCTCCTATGTTCCATGGGGGCCATCAGGGACTTTCCCTGAAGCCTTCCCTGAAGCTGAGGGTGAGAGGGTGCAGCCATGTGGTGTCCTGGGGATTGGGGCCAACTGCTTGTGCAGCTTCTTGGTTCCCTGTGGCTCTGCTCCTGCCCATCCCAGGAGAACCACCTGCGTCTTCTCACTGCCGTGCCTACCTTCCTAATGACTTAGAGGGTGAGAACCCTACCCATAATGGGCAGCTCTGAGGCTGCATGGTCACCGCCCTTCCATGGCTAAAGGCCCCATCTCTGCCAAGGCACAGTACTCTACAGGAGTCATTTTTTAATGTTGAGATTTCCTTGATGTGAATGGCGTTGCCTTGCCTCTGGACATTCACACGGAATCTATATTGCGATTTTCCAATTAGACATTGTAACCACATGTACCTCTAGGATATTCGGGGGTCTTGGGTCATTGGGCACTTAAGGCATTAATCCCTTAATCCCTCATCATCCATGGATTGTTTATGGCTGCTTTTGAGCTACACCAGCAGAGTTGAGTAGTCACAAAGGAGAAAGTATTCCCTGCACACCTTTATATATTTACAAAATTGCCCGTCACAGCAAACTCTAGTGGACATAAATATCTTTGGAGAAAGCCACAAAGAATATTTGCTCTTACTGTGGGGTTAAAGGGTCCTTCCTCACTGGAAACTGGTGTCTTCTTGTAGTCATGGGTTCAGGGTATGAGAGGTGACTTAATTATGTAAATTGGGCAAAGCAGCCTTGTTCTTGATGGACTGGCTACTTTCAGCCTCCTGGTCATCCATCATTTGTTTTATCTGTGTTTGTTGTAATTACTTAAATCCAACAGTATCCGGGTTGGGTTTCCATCTCTTTGGGATCTTGAGCTCCTTTGTTCTATGAGCCATGGGCAAAGCTTTGTATGGCTGAGGTCACCAGCTGGCATTGTGACTTCTGTAATCATTTCCATCACTGAACCCTGCTTGTTCCTGACAGTTGACAGCCTCCACCTGAAATCTGTTATTTAAGGATTTTTCATCCCATTACTAATGGGAGCCCATTTCAGGAACAGCATCTCCTACCCCCAACCCTGGCCTTCTGCAGTAGGCATCCCTGAGCTTCATCCCATTCTGGTGCCTTCTCATGGGGCCTTCTTTATACGCCAGGTAAACAGGAGTCCTCCAGGCTTCCCATGAGCACAGTGGATGGAAATTGTTCTGGATTTTCACACTCAGACCCCTCTGTCATGGGCTCTTCTCTGAGCCTGTGAGCTCCCTCTACTATCTGCTTTAGATTTTCAAATTTTCTATTTATTGCTGTGTGGACCATCTCTTTGTCCAAGGCATCCTCATTTCAGGAAGGCATCCTCATAGCAGATGAGCACTTCACCAGGGGCTTTGCCAACATGTTAAATTCTGTGACAATGAAAATTAACTCTTCTTTATCTAATTAACCCTAGTTAGTTAGATTTTCCATCCTCAGTCCATCCCACCATGCACCAGCATCCTCAGGGGCAGTCCCCACACCCTCTCCCACCTCCCGCAGCCCACTTGGGCTGCTGCTGAAGATCCTTTGCCATCCAGACCCTTCCTCCTCTAGCAGGCCTGGCACCTCTCTAGCAAGGTCATGTGTTGACTGATGTGGACAGAGGGGCAGTGGGACATGTCTGGGGACATGTGGTTTTCTCAACAGGCAGAGACCTCCTCCTCCTCCTCCTCATGCAAGGGGGGAGCACTCACCTTAAATTTATGGACACCACAGTTCTGGAGGGGGCACTCCTTTCTGGGCCAGCCCAGCCCTCCAGAGGCATCCTCTTGTTGTCACAATGTGGAGGAGGGCTACATAGGGCTCTTTTTCTCCCCACCCAACCCTCACCTGCCTTTCTCCACAGACCCTCACTCTCTTTGCTATGACATCACCATCATTCCTAAGTTCAGACCTGGACCACGGTGGTGTGCGGTTCAAGGCCAGGTGGATAAAAAGACTTTTCTTCACTATGACTGTGGCAACAAGACAGTCACACCCGTCAGTACCCTGGGGAAGAAACTAAATGTCACAAAAGCCTGGAAAGCACAGAACCCAGTACTGAGAGAGGTGGTGGACATGCTCACAGAGCAACTGCTTGACATTCAGCTGGAGAATTACACACCCAGGGGTAAGTTTCAGATGGCCCAGGACAGGAGGGAGCAGATACAGTGGTAGGTTAGAGGCATTTATAGTTTTTATGTAAAAGTACAAATGGGAAGGTCATCTTACCCTGCAAGAGGTGTAGAGGCAAGGCCAGGATGTGGCAGAGAGTAAGGCCAGGAAATTGTAAGGGGAACAGGATGGGGCCTCAAAATGTGTCAAGACCAGACTTGATCTCTCTCTTTTGATGGGGGCAGAACCTCTCACCCTGCAGACCAGGATGTCTTGTGAGCAGAAAGCTGAAGGACACAGCAGTGGATCTTGGCAGTTCAGTTTCGATGGACAGGTCTTCCTCCTCTTTGACTCAGAGAACAGAATGTGGACAACGGTTCATCCTGGAGCCAGAAAGATGAAAGAAAAGTGGCAGAATGACAAGGATGTGACCATGTCCTTCTGTTACATCTCAATGGGAGACTGCACAAGATGGCTTGGGGACTTCTTGGCAGGCATGGGCAGAACCCTGGAGCCAAGTGCAGGAGGTAACAGCAGAAAGAAACGGGGATCTGGAATGAGATCAGAAACGGTGATCTCGAGAAACTAGCTCTTGAGTTCAGCTTCAGTCATCCCAGTGTACACATTTATGTTAAAATGACCCCCTTGTGGGGGGCTCCTCCTCGGGGTGCTGGCGTGCCTGTGCTCTCCCATCCTCCTCTCCCTTCTCCCTCCTGACTCCTCTTCCTCACTGCACTTGCTTCTGCTGTCCGCACTGTGGATTTCTCACCAGCCTCAAAACTACGGGTGTCACTGTTTTAAGACCTTTTTCCTTAGTGTTCCCTCTTTTGAGAATCACTTTTCCTTTCTTCTCCCTGGTCTGGTTCTGGACATCCATCAAAGCCACCTCAAATGCCAGCCCCGAGACCCTCCCCTCCCCAGCCCTGGGGCATCACCTTCTCTTCCACCACAGCAGGAGGGTGGGCTGTGCTGTCAGCTTGCTTCCCTCAGCAGCTGTGTGAGCTCCCTGAGGACAGGGACACCCCCTCCCTTCCTACCCCAGGAACTGTCCCAGGGGCTGCCCCATAGCAGGAGGGCACCAAACCTCTGCCTTCCAGGATGACCTGGGTCAGCAGGAGCTGAGGAGGCATCTCCTCAGATTTGGGGCCTGGACAAGGGTTGTCACTCTTGTGTTTCCATTTCAGCACCACCCACTGTGTCCTCAGGCACAACCCAACCCAGCGCCATGGCCACCACCCTCATTCTTTGCTGCCTCCTCATCATGTGCCTCCTCATGTGTCCCAGGCACAGCCCAACCCACAGCCATGGCCACCACCCTCAGTCCCTGGAGCCTCCTCCTCATCTTCCCCTGCTTCATCCTCCCTGGCTGCTGAGGAGAGTCCTTTAGAGTGACAGGTATGGGGGCAGAATTGGGAGGGAAGCAAGGAGCAGGTGGGTGAGGAGGGAGGACGAGGATGGAGAATTCCCAGAGTGCCGCCCCTCCCCATGGCCAGGATCTTCTCATCCTGACATGAGACAGGTGAATGAGACCTTGTGTTGCTAGTTGGCAATGACCTGGGAAGCTCAGCCGTAAGTTATAATGGATTCTCACCTTCAGAGGCCAGAGGGAAATGGAGGGGCCCATACCAAGGCTCAGGGTCTATTGAGCTTGAGAGGGTTTAGCAAATTCAGTTCTGACTCAGAGCAGGTTCCTATTGAGGATGGGTGGGTGTATGGCTTGCCAGCAGCAGGAATTCAGATATGAGCAGTCAGTCCTCTTAATTGGGTCACGGGCATCGTGTAGCTTTACATGAGGTGTGAAAAGGGAAGTGAGATTCCATCTCTGAGGTTGAGAGAGAGATATGGGTCTTATCCCGGGAGGAGGGAGCTGGGAGGGCCTTGGTACACCTAATTCAAAATGAGGAAGTGCAGGACTGCCTTCCCACAGGAAGTGGCTTGGGTTCAGGAATTAAGGTGGAAGGCAAAGAGTAGAGGCTTCTCTTGATTAAAAACCTTCTCAGTCAGTCCCATGGAGCCATGGGGTTCAAGTCTGGGCCGTGAAGCAGCTCCCCTGCCATCCACCTCTTGCACACCCCAGATCCTAAGCTGGCTGATGGCCATGCCTGGAGCAGAGTGGACTCAGACAAGGGGGAGCTGAGCTGCTGCTGGAGTTCCATGGGCACCGCTGGGCTGGACCAGGAATGGATAAGGTGGAACAGGGACTGTCACCTTCATAGCTATGGGTGCTTCTCCCAGTTTGAGGAGAGGCTGAGTAAG
The DNA here is from genome assembly GCF_003255815.1 of Theropithecus gelada. Taxonomy (NCBI): domain Eukaryota; kingdom Metazoa; phylum Chordata; class Mammalia; order Primates; family Cercopithecidae; genus Theropithecus; species Theropithecus gelada. The sequence goes on from NC_037671.1 coordinate 116,213,245, forward strand.
AAGGGGAAGGAAGGATGTTTGCCTGCAGGCCCACCCAAGGCCAAGGGCACAGGAATACAGAGCCCTCTCTTTAGATGGGCTCCCCCCAACCCTTGCCACGTTTTAGGCCCTCTTGTCAGACGGTAGAGAGGGCTTTGAGTGCAGGAGCAGGCCTATCACTGCCAGCTTCAGTCCTGCAGGACCCTCCACTCCATCCCCTAGTCAGGTGCAGGGCCTGGGCTGCCTCTGTGATGTGACAAAGGAGGAAGGAGGTTGGTCCAACCTGCAGGCACCAGGGTTGGGGCTCAAAGGAAAAACAAGTCCTTTAGTGCAGGGGGCTCTGACAGGTGGAGTGACTAGGGAAAGCTTGCCCTGGAAAAGTGATCCAGGTTCTCCTCCACCTCTTTAATCAACATTTGTGTCCTTTCTGAATGTCAAAGATAATACCAAAAAGCCCCTGTGGCACAGTCTTGATCAATCTTACCCTTCTGGCTGGCCACCTGCTCACCACATACTGTGTATGTCCAGAGGCCTCCAGCAGATCATGATGACACCATGGACCCAATAGCTCCTTCACTGCCTTGATTCCTTTTGCCAGCAATTTTACCAGCGGTTTTTCCTATCATTTTATGCTATTTTCTCTTGGTGCTACCTGATGGAATTCCTGAACTTAACATCTGGCTAACTAAACAAGATATGTCAGCATTTTCTTTCTTCTGCTTTTGTTTGGAAAATCAAGTACTTCTTTGAGTGATGACCTCTTTCTTACAAATGATATTGTCAGTGAAACAATCATGTTATAGTTCAGACCTCCAGGGTTTCTTTCCGTGTCCTGAAAGACAATTATTTAATTATTTAATAAGCAAAAATTATATTAATGATTGTTTTCTCTAGTAATTTATTGCTCTGTACTGTATTTAAATGAAGGGTTCTATTTCCCAAAAAACTACTGAGTTTAGAATTTTGTTGTATCACCCAGTAAAGACTTAATGTTATTTCATTTTTCCTCCATGATATGGAGTAACAAATGAGTGATTCTGCTAGATTTTGTGTGGAAACAGAGAATCTACAAAACATGGCTGAATAAAATCAGAGACAGCACAAATATATGGAAAAATATTTCATGCTCATGAGTTGGAAGAATCCATATAGCTAAAATGGCCATACTTCCAAAAGCAATTTATAGATGCAACACTATCCCTATCAATACCAATGTCATTTTTCACAAAATTAGAAAAATCTAATCTAAAGGTTATTTGGAATTTAAAAAAGAGCCCAAATAGCCAAAACAATCACAAGCAAAAAGAACAAAGCCAGAGGCATGACATTGCCTGACTTCAAACTATAATATAAGGTTATGGTGATCAAAACAGAGTGGTACTGGTACAAAAATAGACACTTAGATCAGTGGAACAGAATAGAGAGTGTCTATTCACCCCAGTCTCCTTGCACCTGCCTCTCTCTTGAGTTCCCCTGCAGTCCCTTTACGTGAGTGTGTACTTTTCCTTTTACAATAAATCTCTGTCCTTTCTCTGTTTTCCCACTGGTCTTTAAATTCATTTTCCCGGGCGGTGTCTAGAGCCCGACAGCGGCTGGGGTCGCCGTCCCACTGGCGTTTGGGGCCCTCCCTTTGCCCACTGGTATCAGAAGAAGAATGCAGGCCGGGCGCGGTGGCTCACGCCTGTAATCCCAGCACTTTGGGAGGCCGAGGCGGGCGGATCGCCTGGGGTCGGGAGTTTGAGGCCAGCCGGACCAACATAGAGAAACTCCGTCTTTACTAGAAAGACAAAAAATTAACCAGGCATGGTGGCACACGCCTGTAGTCCCAGCTACTCTGCAGGCTCAGGCAGGAGAATCGCTTGAACCCGGGAGATGGAGTTTGCGGTGAACAGAGATCGCTCTACTGCACTCTAGCCAGGGCAACAAGAGCGAGACTCCGTCTCAAAAAAAAAAAAAAGAAAGAAAAGAAAAAAAAAAAGACGAAGAAGAAGAATGCAAATGGCAGTGACCCCAGGAAAAGGTGCTCAGTATCCGCAGTCCTCAGGGACATGCCAATTGCACCCACAAGGGGACGCCTCACCCCGCTGGAATAGCTGACCCCAAACACATTGAGGGTGGAGCGGGTGGGGCCTGTATTCCTTACAGGGCAGAGAGCAGGAGATGGAGAGTCGGTGGAGTGCGGGTGCTGTATGTGTGTCACCCTCTCCCCATTTTCGTGGCAGGGGTTTCTCCCCGTTCTCTGAGCCTACCTGCTTCCTTCCTCTCCCTTTCTCCCGCCCTCCCTCGAATCCTTCTGTCCACCCATCCCAAGTTTTCTCCGCCTCACGATGTCCATGCTCGGGGCCCCCAGCCCAGAGGAGAAACCAGGAGTCCTGGACCGCGAGCGGTGGGGTCGAGGAGGCAACAACGGGAAGCCCCGCCCGTCTCGGGCGCCCTCTCGCAGCAGCCCCAAGGCAAGGGGGATGGGGAGTACTTTTGGGGGCTACACTGTTGGAGCCCCACTAATCCGAGCGGGAAGGTGACGTCTCCACTCGGAGCCGGTGGCAAAGTCCCCGCGAGGATGAGGGGGAAACCTCCTGCTCCTCACCACACCAAAACCCCACATTTCCAGGATCCTTCCATCACGGGAACCGCCTGTCCCTTGCCGCGACAGCCGAGTCCTCCCAGGTAAGGCCGTTTTGTCCGGAGGCTGTGGACCCGGAGGCCCTGGCGCATTGGCCGGCGGCGGGGCACCCACTCCGCGGTCTCCACCGGGCAGGACCCGGGTCCAGAGCTCTGGCGTAGCGGGCGACCTGGGAGGAGGGAGCAGAGCCCAGAGGACGTGACTGGGTGGAAACTGAAACCGCCAGGTGCGAACTTTCCCCAAAATCATCTGTGGTTGAAAAAAGCAATCATCTGTAATATTTCCCCTGTGACAATACCGTTGGGTAAATATCTATAACCAGTGCCTCGTCACTGCAGCAGTCCCGCATGCGCTTACCTGGGTTCCGAGTCCCTGGAACCTCGTGGCCCACAACAGATCTGGCAAGCCCACCCAGTGACTGTCCCCAGGACTCCGGGCCCCATTTTTCCTTACTTCTTTACCTCCATATAGTCACCTGTTGCAGGATGGAAACCATGAAAAGTCATGTGCAAAAGACTCCCCCACCCCTGCCTGCATCCACTCTCATTGGCCACATGCCCAGGACAAAACTTTATTGGATTCTTCTCATCTTTCCAGGGAGTCTTTATGCCATTTCAAACGCATATTAATACATATTCTTAATTCAGACTTGGATATTTTTGACACTTGATGAGCCCTGTCACCCTGTTCTCCAGGAAGCTTGTACTAGTTACCCCTCTCTCTACAGTGGATGTTTCACCATCCTCTGCCCAAGCTGGGTCTTCACAATCACAGACAAGAGTGTCGCCAGCATTGCCATTCTGTGACGTGAGACGCTTTAAAGGTGCATTACTTTGCACAGCAATTCTGTGTCTGGAAATCTATTCTATACAATTGAATTGAGACTCATGCAAGCACAGTTTCTGCAGCATTTCGTTTCTGTAAAAGTAACGGACTGGAGACCATCTGGATCTTCATACATAGACACTGGTTACATTTGTTGTGATGCAGTCTTTCTATGCAATATCATGCAGAGATAAAAAGGAAAACAATCTGTATGTGCAGATCTTGGAAGATCTTCAAAGTGTGTTATTTTGAGATAGAATCTGCATGCAGCAGAGTGCCTATGGGCTTATGTTTATTTCAAAAACCAGCACTGACAGGTGTACACATCTCTATTTTTAGTAACGAAAACCGTATTTCCATAACTTATTGCCAGTCTGCTTGTCTGTTTTAGGAAAAATCAATGTAGCTGAAAAGCCATGGTTGCAGGAACTGGTCATCACCCGCCAAGATTCTACACAGTCCTACACATCCTCCCAGCTGAGGATGCCGGAGGAACAGGATGTGGAATGCAGTCGCGTTTCAGAGAGGAACCTAAAGTCAAACTGGATCAGGTGTCTTGTCTTGATCTCTGCCTCTTCACCCAACCCCCACCTGGTCAGGCAGTGACCCTGGAGGGGCTGGGATGATGCTTGGAGGGCAGTAAGAATGGGGAGCCAATGGTGGGAACAGGGTGAACAGGGAGAGCAGGGACCCCACAGCAATGGGGGAGGAGCTGGTGTGATGCTGGTGTAGCAGGACGAGCCACAGACAAAACTTAGACACCAGATTAAAGAAGGAAGTGGTTTTTTATTCGGCCGGGGGCATCGGCAGACTCACGTCTTAAGAGCCGAGCTCCCGGAAAAAGAAATTCTTGGCCTTTTTAAAGGCTTTTAACTTTAAGGGGTCCACGTGAAAGGGTCGTGATAAATTGAGCAAGCGTGGGAAACGTGACTGGGGGCTACATGCATCAGCTAACAGAACAAAAAGTTTTACAATGCTTTTTTCATACAGTGTCTGGAATTTACAGATAACACAAGTAGTTTAGGTCAGGGATTAATGTTATTATTATTACTTTCTTTAACTCCTAGGACCAGGTGGTGGTGCCAAGTTTGTCTAGCTATTTATCTTACTTTTGTTTCTTTCTAACTTTTTGCTTTCTCTCTTTCCTCCTCTTTTGTGAACTAGGCAAGGTGGGGGTAGGAGGGCTGCAGGAGTAGTAGTGGTCTCCTTCCTTAGTGGGAGAAGAGAAGACTAGCAGTAGCTGAATAAGAGAAAAACAATAAGCTTGTCTGATCTACAAGTGCATCTATGAAAAGGTAGGTTAAAGTAGAAACCATTCTCCGCCTTCTTAAGACTATGACTAACAGCCTAGAACAGTACCACTGGATGAAATAGCTCAGGAAATAAGCTCCTGAGCTTATTAAAACCTGAAGAATATTTACCTCCTGAAGATCCAAGTTGGAAATAGTTTAGAGGAAGGAACTCCAATAGCAAGAGAAATACAGAACATGTGACAAGACCACCAAGGAGGACGAGTGATCAAAGAATCTGTTCCAGATTACTGTTGTCAACAAAAAGGGAAAATGTGGGACGGGCGTGGTAGCTCACACCTGTAATCCCAGCACTTTGGGAGGTCGAGGTGGGTGGATTACCTGAGGTCAGAAGTTAGAGACCAGCCTGGCCAACATGGCGAAATTCTGTCTCTACTAAAAATACAAAAAATTAACTGGGTGTGGTGGCAGGTGCCTGTAATCCCAGGTACTCAGGAGGCTGAAGCAGGAGAATCACTTGAACCCAGGAGGTGGAGGTTGCAGTGAGCCGAGATCGTGCCACTGCACTCCAGGGTAGGCAACAGAGTGAGACTCCATCTCAAAAAAAAAAAAAAAAGGGTTGGTGGGGGTGGGAAATGTGAACCTAGGATCACAGAAACAAGGAAGTGTTGCTAAGAATAACCGAGAATTATAGCTATGAAAGATATTAAGAAAATGGGGCTGAAGGTGGCACACAAAAGGGATAGGAAAATGTGCTGATACTTCTAAAATTAGGAATAAAACAAAACCATTAATACCAATAAATGTGATACATATTGGTATGAGTCATAGGTAAAGGGCAGCCACCCTGAGAAGAAAACTAGAATATATAACTTTTAAACCAACAGAAAAAAACCTTCAGTATACTAAATGGAACACAGGTATGGAGGGCAAATACCAGCAATAAAAAATACAATAAATACATATGGACCAGGGAAAGTGGCTCACGCCTGTAATCCCTGCAATTTGGGAGGCCAAGGTGGGAGGATCGCTTGAGCTCAGGAGTTCAAGACCAGCCTGGGCAATATAGGCTGACTCCATCTCTGCAAACAAATATAGAAAATTAGCCCAGTGGGTGGCACATGCTTGTAGTCCTGGCTACTCGGAGGCTGAGGCAGTAAGATGGCCTGAGCTCAGGAGTTAGAGGCTACAGTGAGCTATGACCACGCCACTGCACTCCAGCCTGGACAACAAAGGGAGACCCCATATCGTTAAAAAAAAAAAAAAAAAAATGACAGAGCTAAATCCTAAACAGTAATAACAATGAAGGTGAATTACTAAACTTATCACATAAATCACTGAAACTCCCAGGTTGGATTTTTAAATATTGAATAATATACATTGTTTTCAAAAGCCAATGATAAATGTAAAGATTAAAAATAAAATGTGCTGTATCTGCCAAGAAAGGCTACTTTTGTGTGTGTGTGTGTGTGTATTCGTTTATTTTAGTGACTACAATATGCTTTATTGTTCTTGGAAAGGTCTCAGGGTTTGCTTTTAAATCAGACTGTGCGCTTTTCATCAGTTTCACATCTCTCTCCCCATGCCAGGCTGGCTCCAGCTAGCAATGCCACATTAAATTCCAGGGAGACCTTCAGAAACTTCCAGAAGCCTCCCCTCCTCCTGACCCCCATGTAGTCCAAGACCCCCTGTGTTTGCCCACAACCCCTGCTTAGGGTCCAGCCCCAGAACTCAACTACCCGACTCGACTCGGACCAGCCTGGCAGCAGGAGCAGAGGCTGGAGGCAAATGCCCAACTCTGCACCAGCAACTGTGCCACTGGGGACCTGAAGCCCAGGGCGTGACACACCCGGAGGAAGCAGAGGGCCCCGTGCATGAGTCACCCAGGCCCTCAAGGCTGTCACAGCTCCGTTGTCCCCGCCCCGCCCACTTGCAACTCGAGGCCATGGGGCCCTAAATGCTTAGATCCTTGCTCCCTCTCAGATCCCACCCCTTCTTTTCTCCTCTTTCCTCCTGGCCCCCTTACCTTTTCCCATCTCCATTCCCACTTTCAGACTCATTCCTTCTTTGCTTAAAAGGCAAGATTTTTGGCCAGGCACGGCGGCTCACATCTGTAATCCCAGCACTTTGGGAGGCTGAGGTGGGTTGACCATGAGATCAGGAGTTCGAGACCAGCCTGGCCAATGCAGTGAAACCCCATCTCTACTAAAAATACAAAAAATTAGCTGGGCATGGTGGCAGGCACCTGTAATCCCAGCTACTCAGAAAGCCGAGGCAGGAGAATCGTTTGAACCCAGGAGACAGAGGTTACAACAAGCCGAGATCGCGCCACTGCACACCAGCCCAGGCGACAGTGCAAGAGTCTGTCTTAAAAAAAAAAAAAAAAAAAAAAAAGGCAAGATTTTTCTGGCCCTGTTGCACTCTAGGCTCAATCAAACCTTAGCTGAAGACAGCAGTTTGCTGTCCACCATTACACTGTTTTCTAGAAGATTCTATCCTGATGAAGCACCCCCAGATTGGTTGAAAACCAAAATTACTTTTCCTTGGAAAATCTTTGTGGACACCCAGATGGGCATTCAAATTTCCATGTTGTGGCCGGGTGCGGTGGCTCATGCCTATAATTCCAGCACTTTTGGAGGCTGAGACAGGTGGATCACCTAAGGCCAGGAGTTCCAGCCCACCCTGGCCAACATGGTGAGACATGGTCTGTACTAAAATCGCAAAAATTAGCCTGGCACAGTGGCAGGCGCCTGTAATCCCAACTACTTAGGAGGCCGAGGCAGAAGAATCACTTGAACCCAGGAGATGGAGGTTGCAGTGAGCTGAGATCGTCCCAGTGCACTCCAGTCTGGGCGACAGCGCGAGACTCTGTACCCCGCATCCCCACAAAAAATAAATAAAAAACACCCAACAACCAAAAAGGGAAAACAGGGAAGAAAATATTACCAACTTGTGCCAGCCACGAGGTCTTCAACCTCGATGCTGCCACCTTCAGGCCCCTGGGGGTTACAACCTCCGCTCCAGCTCCCCTCTGAACCTGTGCTATTCCTCTAGCCCCATTCACTCCAACTGTCTCATTCATTCACTGGCTCACTCAGCCTCCAACCACCCTTAAATCATGTCAGGCTCACCAGGTGATGGAGAGAAAAATCCTCTGTGGGTCTGAAAAACACGTCTGAGTCCTGATGAATGGGCCTTGCTTTCATTTCCTCTCCCTCACAGCACCCTCAGGGCCATGAAGAGGCCTCGGCCTGGGATCAGAGCTCCAGCTCTCCTCAGGGTGGACCTGGCTTTTGCTGACTTCAGGGTGGGCCGCAGGGCTCACAACTGAAATAGGAGACCTGCCCTGGGTCCTTAGCATGTGCAAGGACAGAGTTTCTTGTAGAATTTGTCATTTTCCACATGCAGACATCCATGCCCAGAAAGCTGAAGAACTTTGCACGGGAATGCCACAATATCAGCTGACTTCCATGTCTGAATACATGGTCTCTAGATCATGGCCATTACAGTCACTTTTGAACCACTTCTGTCTCCATCCTGGGCTGGATCTTCTCACACACAGATCCCCGGACCACCAAGCTATGCCTTCACAAATCTGAGAACTGCCCACCCCCATGTGTCTGTTGTCCTCCATACCACCCTCCACATGGCCCCTCCTGCACAGAGGCTCTCGTGCATCAGGCCAGAACCTTCCAGGCTTCTGTGTCCCTGCTCAGTCACAGAGGCTGCTGCCATCCCATGTTTCTGTCCTGAAGCAGAGACAGGCCCTGGGCTTTGTCCGGGCCTCCTCCCCTTTCCCACAGCCTCAGGACCCTGGAAACTGATGGTCAACAGGTGCAGGTTCTCCCCACATGAAGACTGTGTAGAGTGGGAGGTCTGTGTCTATTTTTCTCATTCAATGGGGAACCGGCTGAGTGGCTGGGGGCAGAGTGGGACTCAGGGGTTCTGCCCAGTCCTCACCCCAGGCTAAGCCCTCCCTTGTGGCCAGGGGCCACTGGGCCCCCCACTTACCTCTGGCTTCTGCCCACAGATCTAAATGGTTCCACGGTGACTGAGACGAGGATGCACTCACGTTGCCCCTTTGAGGATGGCTGCAGGGACCATCCAGGGACTGAGCAGAGGTGTGGGTGCAGCCATGGATTTGGGTGTAGTTGGCCACAGATGGGTGTGCAGCAAAGTGAGCCCCATCAAGACGTAGACTCCACCCTCGGCTTCTGCTCTCCATGGAAACACAATTGATCACATAAAGATTGATCACGGTAGGCCTTTAGGGCTTTCCTTTCTTTTTTTTCCCCAAAGTCATAAAGGGATATATAATATACTCAAAGACCTCCTCATGCTTTTAGAGGTGAGGCAAAGAAGGTCCGCTCCGGACTGGGAACCTGCGGCGCCCTGGACGGAGAGGGGCGGGGATTCTGCCCTGCAGGCGGAGGGAGGGCAGGTGTCGCTGGCGCAGGCGGTGACGGAGAACACCGCCGCCACTGAATATCCCCGTGCAAGTTTCTTCACCTTCCTCTGCATCAGTGTTTACACTGGGGTAATGATAAATGCTGTGTTGAAAAATTAAAAGAGGAAGGAACTGTGTCCTGGTCCGCGCGGAACCCGCGCACGCCGCCACCAAGTCGCGGGGGCGGGGTGGACGGGGAGGGTTCGCCCGACCTGGCCGCTGTCAGGCCAGGAGCCGGGGACAGGACGGAGTGAAGCGTTCCCCAGAGGAGGGCCGGCAAACGTTTCAGGTGGATCCCAGCCTTGGACTGAGCGCAGCGGCGGGGCGGGGCGGGGTCGGACTGAGGGCACGTCACCGGCCTGGGCGGGGCACCCAACAACCAATCGGCTTGGGGTTCTCTTTGCAACTCAACCGCGGATCTCCGCTGCGACAGCGATTCCGGTGCCTTGCGCTGCAGATCCCCCATGGCAGAGGCCGCCAGCCCCACGTTCCTTCTGTGCCTCCCGCTTCTGTTCCTGCTGTCCGGCTGGTTCGGGGCAGGGAGGGCCGGTGAGTTCAGGGATGGAGCCTAAGCGGGACGGGGGCCAAACCTGGAGGACTGTGGACTACACCGGGTTTCAGAGGAGGGGAAGGCTTCTGGAAGGACTGGCGCGATCTCCCAGGACTGCGTGCCCCCTCAGTTCCCCTGCCAGGCTCCTTTCCTCCGGTCCTCTTTCTGTGGCTACTGCTTGCCCCACAGGCCAGGAGGGGGGCGGGGGGTCAAAGAAGGCAGACAAGGAACCGCAGGAGGGTGGAGGGACCAAAGGGCTTGCAGAGCCCACGGTGGGGCGGGGGATCCCTGGTGCAGACTCGCAGCCCCACTCACCCTCGGGAAGGAGAAACCAGAGCTCCCGGAACCCGAGCTGTGGTCAGGACAGAGGTGAAGGGGGTTCCACAGGGACGCGATCACTGACACCCCCACCAGCCACAGGCTTGCTCTGTTCTCACCCGCTCTCCACCACACAAACCCTCCAGCACCCCCAGGGCTCCTTGCCTTGGAACTTCCCTGCCCTGGAACTTCCCTCTGAGCTTTGCTGCAGACAGTCACCCGCACCCGGGGGCTCACCAGACACTTCCCACCGCTCCCCTCAGCGTTCACTTACACTACCCAGGTCACATCCATTCACTACCCATCTCAGCCCAGCCCTGTCACCCCACAGGCCTCCCTCACCTCCCCATCCATGAAGGGGCCCTTAGCACCTCCCCAACCAACTAGCACCCTCTACCCTTCTCCCCAGCAAACACTCCCCACGCTTTCCACAGAACTTAGTGCAGGGGGGATGGGAAGGACCATTTCCCCCAGGATGACCCTGGGAGCGCCCGTGAGTAGAGGCGCCCACTACTTCCCGTGGGTCCCAGATCCGCCTGTTCTTCCTACTGGGGAGCCAACGTCATACAGAATAGTCACTATGCAGACAGGAGTCAGCAAACCCTTTCTAGAAAGGAAAGGCTGAAGGCACTTTGGTCCTTGCTGGCCATGGGTTCTCTGTGTCAAGTCCTGTCCCTTTGTGGAGCAGCAGCAGGAAATGGCAACCTGTTAATAAAAGGGAGACTAGATGTGGACACCATCCTAGGTTGCTGACCCCAGATGAGGGTACATGCTGTGTCCTGGCAATTGCTGCCCCATCCCCTAGGGTGTCATCTCCAAGTGGTGTAAGTTGAAGAGTCACAGGTGTGTCCGACCCTGCCTGTGGCTTCTGGGTGGTGTGGATGTGATGGATGTAAGTGGAGGTTCTATGATTCAGGGTGTACTGCCCCTCTCCTTTGCTGCTGGGTGGCATCAGTCGTCCCCCAGGACCTTCAGGGACCCTCCCTGAAGCCTCAGGTGTGAGCTGAGGGTGAGGGGGTGCAGGCATGGGGTGTCCTGGGGATCAGGACCAACTGCTTGTGCAGCTTCTTGGTTCCCTGTGGCCCTGCTCCGGCCCATCCCAGGAGACCCACCTGCGTCTTCTCACTGCCGGGCCTACCTTCCTAATGGGCAGCTCTGAGGCTACCTGGTGACTGCCCTCCCATTGCTGGAGGCTATCTCCACCAGGGCCCAGAACCACACCTGGAGCCACTTTAAATGAGCCTTGCTTCTGAGCACTAGGGGACCCTGTTGTGATTCTGTGGTTGGGAATTGCCATGAAATCCACATAGCACCTTTTCCAACCACACATGTCTCTGGGATCTTAGGGACTCCAGGGTCAAATAGCCGTAGTGGCAGGTCCAGCCACACCCCTCGTTCACAGAGTGTGTATGGCTGCATTACGAGCTACAAGAGCAGAGTTGAGTAGTGACAGGGGAGGTCATATGACCAGCACAACCTCTAATAGTTACTACATTAGCTATAAACACTGTCCATTCCCGGTACGAATCCAGGAAATCTGAAATTACCATCAAGTGGGTCCATGAGCCCAGCACATCCCTCTAAGCTGGACCTGACACAGGTGTCCATCCATTACTTTGCCCCATTGCACCTCATGAGTAACAGGGAAGCAAGTTAATGCTTCAGATCCCTGGGAGGGGGTCGGATCACACACTATGTTCACTAGGAGTGTCTGGGTATTTGCTGTTTCATGGTGTACAGTTACCAGAGTGAATGCCCATCTGGTTCTGTGGGGGAGTCTTAAGCAGTCATTGCACTTGCTGTGGGGTCAAAGAGGCCCACCAGGGGCTCTGGGCTCTCCTTCTAGTAATGGACTTGATCTGAGATGTGGCTCAGTTCTCAAAGCTGGGCAAAGGAGCTCGGTTATTTCCTGGGGTGACAACTTTCAGCCTCCAGGTCATCCATCCTTGCGTTTTGTCTTTGTTTGTTGTAGTTATTTAAATCTAGCAGTATCCAGGTTGAGTCTCCATCTCTTTTGGATCTTGGACCACTTCATTCTATGAGCCATGGGCATAGCTTTCTATGGCTGAAGTCCCCAGCTGGCATTGTGACTTCTCTAATTATTTCCATCATTGCACCCTCCTTCCTCTTGACAGTTGATGGCCTCCACTTGAGATCTGTTATTTGAGGATTTTCCATCCCCATTACTACTGGAAGCCTATTTCAGGAAGAGCATCTCCTACCCCCAACCTTGGCCTTCAGCAACAGGCATCCCTGAGCTTCTTGACAATCGGCTGCCTTTTCCCAGGGCCTTCTTATATGCTGGGTAAACAGGAGTCCTCCAGGCATCCCTTGAGCCCAGAGGGTGGCCACTGTTCTGAATTTTCATACTGCAGCCACTCTAGCGTCTGCACTTCTCTGAGCATTTTGTTCTTTCCTCTACAACCTGCCATGTAAGAGATGGGCTTTCTGTTTCGTGCACTCTGGGTCATTCCTTTTTCCAAGGTTCCAAGGGCAACCTAGTAGCAGCTGAAAAGCATATTCCAGGAACTTACCATGTCTTCTTTCCCATAATAAATAAACTCATCCTTACCCAATTTAGACTACATTGTACCCACTACACCATGCTGCAAAATCCTCAGGGTGCTCTCCCGCCTCTTGCAGTCCACCTGGGCTGCTGCTGAAGATCCTGCCATCTAGGTCCTTTCACCTGTAGCAGGCCTGCCACCTCCCTGGCAGGGTGCTGTGCTGACAGATGTGAGTATAGGTCTGGGCAGAGTGGGGAGATGGACATGTTGGCGACACATGGTTCCTCCACAGGCAGAGACCACCATCGAGGAAGAGAAATCCATCTCTGCCAGCCCAGCCCTTCAGGAAACCCTCTTGCTGTCACAGTGTTTGGGGTCTTTCCCCCACTTCAAAATTCTCCGGTATTTTGGGGTTTTTTTCCATAGACACTCACTCTTTCTGGTATAACTTCACCATCATTTGTTTGCCCAGACATGGACAACAGTGGTGTGAGGTCCAAGGCCAGGTGGATCAGAAGAATTTCCTCTCCTATGACTGTGGCAGTGACAAGGTCTTATCTATGGGTCACCTAGAAGAGCAGCTGGATGCCACAGATGCCTGGGGAAAACAATTGGAAATGCTGAGAGAAGTGGGACAGAGGCTCAGACTGGAACTGGCTGACACTGAGCTGGAGGATTTCACACCCAGCGGTGAGTGGTGGAGACCAAGGACAGAAGGGAGCAGAGTGTGGGCTCAGGGGCTGCACTTTGTGTGGGGAGAATAAATTAGACATGGGACCTCCATGAAGCCCAGCAGCAAGGGCAGGACTTGGAGGAGACAACAGGACCAGATGAGAAGGGTCTCAGCATAGGAGGATGTAGGATAGGGAAGAGAATATGTAAAGACCAGAGCTGATCTCTTTCTGATTGGGGCAGGACCCCTCACGCTGCAGGCCAGGATGTCTTGTGAGTGTGAAATTGATGGACGCATCCATGGATCTTGGCAGTTCGGCTTTGACGGACAGAAGTTCCTCCTCTTTGACTCAAACAACAGAAAATGGACAGTGGTTCAGGCTGGAGCTAGGCGGATGAAAGAGAAGTGGGAGGACAGTGGACTAACCATGTTCTTTCAGGTGTTCTCAATGGGAGACTGCAAGAGCTGGCTTAGGGACTTCCTGATGCACAGGAAGAAGAGGCTGGAACCCATAGGTAACTGTCAGGGGAGCACTGGGAGCATGCTGGAGATGCCATCAAGTTACACCCTTGTCTGTGAGTGTCTGAGTATGGTGGGTGTGGGTGTATGGGTGTGAGTGGGTGTGAGTCTATGTGTGTGTGAGTGTGAGTGTGTCAGTGAGTGTAAGAACATGAACCCCTCATGGGGGGCTCCTCCTGGGGATGCCTGGGCTCTGCCATCCTCCTCTTCTCTCTCCCTCCTGACTCCTCTTCCTCACTGCACTTGCTTTTGCTCCACTTACTGTGGATTTATCGCCAACCTCAAAACTGTGGGCGTCATTGTGTTTCTAGACCTTTCTCTTTAGATTTCCCTCCACCTAGAATTACTTTTCCTTTCCTCTCCTTTGGTCTCTTTCTGGAAATCCATCAAAACCACCTCGAATGCCAGCCCCGAGACTCTCCCCTCCCCAGCCCTGGGACATCACCTCCTCTTCTGCCAGAGCAGGAGGGTGGGCTGTGCTGTCACCTTGCTTCCCTCAGCAGCTATGTGAGCTCCCTGAGGATGGGGACACCCCCTCTCCTTTCCTACCCCCAGGACCTGTCACAGTGGCTGCCCCACAGCAGGGGAGACAAATCCTCTGCCTTCCAGGATGACCTGCGGCAGCAGGAGCTGAAGAGGTGTCTCCTCAGATTTGGGGCATGGACAAGAGTTGTCACTCCAGTGTTTCCATTTCAGAACCACTCACTGTGGCCCCACGCACAGCCCAAACCAAAGCCATGTCCACCAACCTCAGTCTCTGGAGCTACCTCATCATTCTTTGCTTCATCCTCCCTGGCATCTCAGGAGAGTCCTTTAGAGTGACAGGTACTGTGGGCAAAACTGTGAGGGGAACAAGAGACAGATGGGTGAGGTGGGAGGAAGGGAAAGAGAATTCCCAGAGCCCCACCCCTCCCCATGGCCGGGACCTTCTCATCCTGACATGAGACAGGTCAATAAGACCTGGTGTCACCTGTTGGCAATGACCTGGGCAGCTCAACCTTGAGTTCTGATGGATTCTCACTGTCAGAGGGCAGAGGGAAAGGGAGAGGCTCACACCAAAGCTCAAGGCCTATTGAGCTCGAGAGGGTTTAGCCAATTCAGGCCTGTTTCAGAGCAGGTTTCTATTCAGGAAGGGTAGTGGTGTGTGGCCTGCAGGCAGCAGGAACTCAGGCATGGGCAGTCCGCGCAATAGGAGAGGAGCAGCATGGCTGTTTCACCTAGGATGTCAAGGGAAAGGGTGTCCCTGGAGGAGGCTAAGAAGAGAGCCATCTGGAGGAATCCCAGGACAAGGGGGCTGTGAGGGCCTTGGCCCACCCAGTTCCTAAAGCTGCATTCCCAGAGAAAGCACCTTGAGTTCCAACAGTTAGGGTGGAAGATGAAGAGTAGAGCATGTCCAGGATGTTTTAGGAAAAGGCCAAGCCCCTTGGACCCATGGGATTCGTGGCCAGGCCCTGAGGTGATGCCCCTCCCATTATGCCTCCTGCATACTCCAGATCCTGAGTCAGCTGATGGCCCTGCCTGGAGCAGAGTGGACTCAGACAGGGAAGCTGAGGTGCTGCTGAAATTCCATGGTCACCACTGAGCTTAGCCAGGAATGAATGGGGCAGGGCAGGGACAGTTCCATTCAGAGCTATGGGTGCAGCTCCCAGGGTGAGGAGAGGCTGAGAGAGAAGGGGAAAGAAGGAAGTTTGCCTGCAAGCCCACCCAAGGCCAGGAAACATGGATCCAGATACTTCTGTTTGGACAGGGCTCCTCCAGGTCGTCTAGACCCTTCTATGACAGGGAGGAGCAGTACCTGAGTGAGGGTCCAGACCCCTCATTACCAGCCTCAGTTCTGAGCCTCCCTGGGCTGTAACAGGACCTAGGCTGGCTCTGTGGTGTGGTGAAGGAGGGAGGAGGTTGGGACAGGCTGCACAGCCAGGGGTAGGGTTGGAGGGAGAAACGTATTCCATATTTGGAGGAGAGGCTCCGAAATGGGGAGGGTCTGGGAGGGATCACCCAGGAGAACAGACCTAGGTTTTTGTCAGCCACTTAAACCAACACTTCATCTTTTGTCAAGGTGAAAGATGATATCAAGAACCCCCGTTAGTCTGGTCTGGTTCCTGCTCTCCCTTTAGAGAGGCCGCCTGTCTACTCACCACTGTGCCTTTCTAGAAAGCAGGAGTTCAAGCCTTAGCAAGTCCACAGTGTTGCAGGAAGTCAGGGACCACAAATGGAGGGACAGGCTGGAGCTGTGGCAGAGGAACATAAGTTGTGAAGATTTCATGGATATTTATTACTTCCCTAATAATACTCTTATAATTTCTTACGCCTGTCTTACTTGAATCTCTTAATCCTGTTATCTTCATAAGCTGAGGATG
This sequence comes from Theropithecus gelada, assembly GCF_003255815.1. Classification (NCBI taxonomy): domain Eukaryota; kingdom Metazoa; phylum Chordata; class Mammalia; order Primates; family Cercopithecidae; genus Theropithecus; species Theropithecus gelada. Next base: position 116,229,296 of record NC_037671.1, read on the forward strand.
TACGTCACCTCAGGACCCCGTGATGATTGTGTTAACTGAACAAATTGATTGTAAAACATGTGTGTTTGAACAATATGAAATCTGTGCCCCTTGAAAATGAACAGAACAACAGCGATTTTAGGGAACAAGGGAAGACAACCATAAGATCTGACTGCCTGTGGGGTTGGGAAAAAAGAGCCATATTTTTCTTCTTGCAGAGAGCCTATAAATGGACGTGCAAGTAGGAGAGATATTCTTAAATTCTTTTTGTAGCAAAGAATATAATATTAGGCCCCTAGGAAAAGAATTGAATTCCTGTGGGGAGGTCTATAAATGGCTGCTCTAGGAGTGTCTGTCTTACACGGTTGAGATAAGGACTGAAATACGCCCTGGTCTCCTGCAGTACCCTCAGGCTTATTAGGGTGGGGGGAAAATCCCACCCTGGTGAATTTGGGTGAATTTGAGGTCAGACCAATTCTCTGCTCTTGAACTCTGTTTTCTGTTGTTTAAGATGTTTATCAAGACAATACTTGCACAGCTGAACATAGACCCTTATCAGTAATTCTAATTTTGCCTTTTGCCTTGTGATCTTTGCTTTGCCCTTTGCCTTGTGATCTTTATCCCCCTTTGAAGCATGTGATCGTTGTGACCTATTCCCTGTTCGTACATCCACTCCCCTTTTGAAGTCCTTAATAAAAACCTGCTGGTTTTGCTGCTCAGGTGGGCATCACAGACCTTCCAACATGTGATGTCACCCCCGGCAGCACAGTTGTAAATTTGTCTCTTTGTACTCTTTCTCTTTATTTCTCAGACCTGCTGACACTTAGAGAAAATAGAAAGAACACATGTTGAAATATTGAGGGTGGATTCCCCCGATACCACAGGCCCCCAGCAGATGACGAGGACATTGTAGACTCAACATGTCATGCCACTCATTTCCTTTGGTGATGATCCTAGCAGCCATTTTTCTTAACATCTTCTGTCACTTTCTCTCAGTGGTAATGAAAGGAATTCCTGCACACGTTTTAACTGAACAAGAAATCCCAGCAAAAAAAAAAAAAAAAGTGTTATTTCTGCTTCTTTGATTGTGGAAAACAAACACTTCTCTGAAGCATGACCTTATTCTTCCGAGCAGTATTGCTAGTAAAATAGCATGCTGGACTTCAGATCTCAGGGATCTTTTCCATGCACTGACCAAGAATTGTATTAATCCTTTTTACTGTTATGCTTTTTTACAGTTTCTCATTCTGTCAACCATATTGGAGTGAAGTGACATAATCATAACTCACTGTAATCTCCAACTCCTGGGCTCAAGTGATCCTCTAGACTCAACCTCTAGAATAGCTGCAAGTACACGCGCATGCCACCATGCCTGGCAAATTGTTTGATTTTTGGGTAGAGACTGGGTCTTCCTATGTTGCCCTATATAGAGAATTAATGGGATTTCATTCTTCTGACATGTTATATTTAATAATAAAACTAGGGATGCTGCTAGATATCTTTTGGAGACAGAGATTTTAAAGATCACTCTTAATTTATAAGCAGTCTGGCTGTCAGTCTTCACCACTGTCCTGATGTCCTGGGCCAGCAGATATTCCTGCCTCTATCCCTGCTTCCAGAATGTGATGCTTTCTGGTTTGTCCCTAGCCCACTCCAGGCTTGGCAGTGGCTTTTCTCATCATTCTTCAGCCCTGATCATGCTCACTTCTAGTGAAAGAAATCCCCACAACAGATACATCTCTATTTGTAAATGTTATTCTATTCCCCCATAGACAAAAGATCAGAAGCAGAATATATAAAGAACTACTAGAAACGAATAAAATGCACCTAATTCTTCAGGAAATGCTGTGAGCAATTCAGAGATCCTAAAGAAACCTGTGAAAGCTTTCATAGCTCTGATACAATCAAGAAAACAATGGTATACTGTATACTCATCTTACCAACAAATTTTTTTAATCTGTCTCTACCAATTGGTGGATAGGAAATGGAATATCAGAGACTTCTTACATTGTGGGTAAGAGGCCAGACTGAATCACTTTTTTGATGTCTACTCAGGTAGTATCCAGGAGAGTGGACGCTGTGCTTATCCCACTAACCAGCAATCCCAGAGTCAGTTCTGGGTTCCAAACATGTTCCAGAGAACATGGAGATACTAGGATGCTGACTGTGCTGTCCTTTGTCGTAGCGAAAAGTTAGCAATGAAATATTCAAGTATAGTACAGAATGCTTTTCAATGTTGATGAAAGATTCCTGTTTCGCTCTACATCAGACTACAAAATCCAAACTAGCAAAAATGAAACAATTCAAATGCTGGATGAAAATGTTAAACTTCTCCAACATGTTAGTGAGCATTTGTGATTTACACACAATAAAAATAACCACATCAATCCAGATCACTTTCCATATTTCCAAAAATATACAGATCAATCAGTGGGACAAATACAACACCATAGTGTAGATATTTAGGAAAATAAAGGGGTAGGAAATGCCTGCATCCATCAGGTCCCTGGTGATAAAAGACATTCTTAGAACAATTGCTGAACCCAGAGTGGCGTCTTAGCATGAGATGGTCGCAATGTCTGCAGTGAAATCTAATTTGGAGTTTGCACAGGGGTTATCTGGAGAGTGTCCTGGTTTGCAAGGAAACCATAGTAAAGTATGGGGCATGAGGTGGCATCTCTAAGATGGGGTGTCAGTGTGACAGCTCACTCTCAAGTAGTGCAGGAAGAGAAGTTCTCCGTAATGTGCTTGCGACCACTCTGTTCATTCTATTGTTTCATTTTTTTTTTACTAGTTGAAAATAGAAATTGAAGAAAAACTTACTTTTCAGAAATTGATGTGAAGGAGTGAATACCTCCATAAATGCAGCAGATCTCCTCCTCCTCCTGCAAAGCCAGGGCCTCCTGGTATTTTCCTCTTAACCCTCAGCCTCAGGCAGCTCCTCCTGCCCCCTTATCCCCTGAAGGCAACCCCCAGGCCCCTCTAGAGACTGAAGCAGCTCAGGCCCAGGGTCCCTTCATCACTTTCTAAATACATGGCCTGATCCAGATGAGACTCAGATCTGTGAAGTGTTGGATTTCCATGGGCACAGGAGCTGAGGGAGGGTTCTCCTTCCATATAGGGCTCACTTTACAACACAGCCATCAGTGGTAGCCCAGGTTTGAGTCGCTGGCTGCACCCTTTCTCCATTCAGCTCATCACTGTGGTCACTTCATCCACCCACAACTGAGGAACCCCCAGCACATCCTCGTCTCAGTAACCATGGAGGCATCTGGAACCATGGGCAGAAGTAAGAGGGAGGTGGGGGGCCCAGTGGCCCCTGGCTGCTGTGGAGGGTATAGCCTGGGGTGAGGAGTGGGCAGAGACCATGAGTCCCACTCTGCCCCCAGCCACTCAGCTCTTTCCTCATTAAATGAAAAAAAATAGGCACAGACCTCCCACTCCACACAGTCTTCATGTGGGGAGAAACTGCACCTGGTGACCTTCAATCCCCAGGGCCCTGAGGCTGTGGGAAAAGATGGGAGGCCTGGGGCAAGCCCAGGGCCTTTCTCTGCTTCAGGACAGGGACATGGGATGGCAGCCACCTCTGTAACTGAGCAGGAACACGGCAGCCTAGAAGATTCTGGCCTGATGCACTAGAGGCTCTGTCCAGGAGAGGCCACACAGAGGGTGGTCTGGAGGACAACAGACACGGAGTTAGGCAGTTCTCAGACTTGGGAGGGGTAGAGTTTGGCGGATCCCAGGATCTCTGTGTGAGAAGAGCCACCCATGCACAGGGCTGGGGACAGGATCCCGGGTTAGTCCTGGGAGGAGGCCACTGGGAAAGCCCTGGTAGCCTCCAGTGGCTTGAGGCTGGGTAACCTGGGTCAGTGACTGGGTGAACAGGAGGAAGGCAGAATGCTGGCAGGACAGTCCTGGGCAGGACAGCCAGGTAACAGGAGGAGGGGCCTCTGTGCACACCTGGGCCCACCTGCCTCACTCCTGCTGTAGGCTCCTGGCCACCAGACTCAGGCCCACCCAAGCTGGGAATAGCAGCAGCCCAAAGGTGCTAATGGCTGTGATCTAGCAATCATGCACCTCCTCCAGCCACCAGGGGGACACAGGACACACTTATCAGGAATCCAGAGTGTTTTCTAGACTCACAGAGGATGGTTTTTCTCTTCTTCATCAGGTGTACCTGACATGATTTAAGTGGTGGTTGGAGACTGAGCATGCAACTGAATGAATGAGACACTTGCAGGAGGGAATGGGGCTCAAAGGAAAACCCAGGTACAGAAGGGGAGCCGGAGTGGCTCCTGGAACTGATACATGAATTCAGTCAAGTTTCAGGATACAAAATCAATGTACGCAATCAGTAACATTCTTATACTCCAACAACATTCTAGCTGAGAATGAAAGCAAGAACACAATCACATTTACAACAGCCACAAAGAAAATGAAGTACCTAGTAGTTCATTGACCTGAAGGGATGAAAGATCTTTATAGGAGAACTACAAAACACTGCTAAAAAGAATAAGACAAAACACAAATGAATGGAAAAAATATTTCATGCACATGGGTTGGAAGAATCAATATAGCTAAAATGGCCATACTTCCCAAAACAATTTATAGATGCAAAGGTATCTCTGTCAAAATACCAATATTGTTTTTCACAGAATTAAAACAATCCATTCTAAAACTTATTTGGAACTAAAAGGAAAAAAGAAAGTTCAAGCTGTTGAAACAGTACTAAGCAAAAAGGAAAAAGCCAGAGGCATCACATTGCCGGACTTCAAACTATATTATAATGCTACAGTGACGAACACAGACCAACGCTGGCACAAAAATAGACGCTTAGAACAGTGGAACAAAATAGACAGCCCAGAAATCAACCTGCACCCCTACCGCCATCTAATCTTCAACAGAAATGAGCAATAGGGGAAAGATCCCCGATTCGAAAAATAGTGCTGGGATATCTGGCCAGTCATATGCAGAAGAATGAAACTGAACCCCTACCTCTCACCATATATGTAAAATAACTCGATATGGATGAAAGATTTAAATATAAGTATTAAAACTGTAAAAATCTTGGAACATAATCTAAGAAATACAAATGTGGACATAGGGCCTGGCAAAGATTTCATGGAGAAGACACTAAAAACAATTGTACCAAAAACAAAAATTGACAAATGGGATCTCATTAAAAGAGCTTCTGCACAGCAAAAGAAACTAGGAACACAGTAAACAGCCTGTAGAATGGGGGGAACTATTTGCAAACTCTGCATCTGATGAAGGTCTAATATCCAGAATCTATAAGGAATTTAAACAATTTGACAAGCAAGAACAAAAAATCCAATTAAAAATGTGCAAAGACATGAACAGACACTTCAAAAGGAGACATACAAGTGGCCAAGAAACATGACAAAATGCTCAATATCACTATTCATGAGATAAGTGCAAATCAAAACCACAATGAGTTACCATCTCTTACCAGTCACAAAGTCGGAGATGGTGGTGAGGCTGCAGAGAAAAGGAAACAGACACTGTTGGTGGGAAAGCAAACGTGTTCAGCTGCTATGGAAAGCAGTTTGGAGATTCCTCCAAGAACTTAAAATAGAACTACCATTCAATCCCACAATCCCACTGCTGGGGATATACCCAAAGGAAAAGAATTCATTTTATCCAAAAGACACCTGCACCAGTATGTCTATAACAATGCTATTTTCACTAGCAAGGACACAGAATCAATCTAAGTACCCAACAACCCTGAATTGAATGAAAAAAACAAATGTGGTACATAGACACCATGGAAATCTATGTAGCTACGAAACACAGCAAAATCATGTCCTTTTCAGCAACATGGATGGAACTAGAGGCTATTATCCTAAGCAACCTAAGGCAAGAACAGAAAACCACATACTGCATGTTCCCATTTGAAAGTGGCAGCTAAACATTGAATTCACATGAACCACAGATGCTGGAAATTACTAAACAGGGGAGAGAAGAGGGGCATCTGAGCTGAAAAACGACCTGTGGGGCACCATGCTCACTGTTTGGGTGATGGGATCACTGGGACACAAAGCCTCAGCCTCCCAAAATCTACCCATGTAACAAACCTGTATGTGTACCCTTTAATGTATAATATAGGTTGAAATTAAAGATGAATAAATAAAAACGACATAAGGTCAAAAAACTGGGGTTAACTGAACGGAGTGAGAGGATTCTGCACTAAGAACCCTAACCCAGCTCAAAAAAATAAACCCCAATCATTTAAAATAATCGTAAGTTGTATGATGATAATTGTATAAGAATTATACATGGAAGTGCCAAAACCCTAAAATTAACACTGTATAATGGAATTACAGATGATTTCCATCTTGTTCTTTATACCCTTCTTTTCTTTCCATTTACACGTGACATTTTTTGTTTATCCTCAGGAAATCCTTGCTGCCAGCCTTCTCTTTCTGCACCCACCCCTTCCTGTTGCACTGTCCACCTTAGCCTTTCCTCTGGCCTAGGACTGTGGCTTCCTTGGCACTGAAGGCACAAGAGCTGCATTCAGCCTCGGGAGAGAGGAGGATGCAGGGCCGGTTGTGGAGGTGCTCTTGGCATTGCAGAGGAACCTAAGAGCTCAGGCTCTCTATCACAGACGGCTGCGTTTCTCCACCAGGTTAGCTACAACCAAGCCAACCTTGCCCCTTCCTCATTGTTTTTTTTTCTAATTCTTACCAAGTACATACTTGAAAATTTTTATTCTTCCTCCTACCATTTCTTTCTATGTGTGGTCTGCACAATATATCCTGATTTATTGTGCCCAGAAAACACTGGACTCACCATGTCAGTGACAGCTGCAAGGCCACAGTCTCCACTCGCTGGAGGGGCACCCTGGGCTTGGAGCCCCTCAAAAGCCCCAGCCCCAGAGAACTCTATTTGGCCTGTCTGGGACTCACTGGAAAAACCCCATTCATTGGGTTTGTCATTGTTTGACCCGCTGAGGTCTCTCTCTAGGGGAAAAGCCAGAGCCTCAGAGCACTGGCTAGAAGCAATCATTGAAAGTGTACAACCCCACCGTTTGCATGTGGGGCAAACAAGTGGCTACTGGGGGAAATTGAGAGAAAGACTTGGGGAATGAGATGTGCATAGCGGCTGGCATGTGCCCAGGAAGCACCTGAGAAGGCCACATCTCTGACCTTCAGCTGATCTGGAGGTTCTGTGCAGGCAGGAAGTAGAGCTGCAGTGGTGACATCAGCTGCCCGCCTGAGTGTGGCAGGGGTAGGAGTGCACCACACACACAAAGCTCTCCACACCAGGGAGTGTCACTCAGTGTCACTCCGAGGGGATGACAGTCAAGGGGCGACTGTGGGGAGAAGGCTATCCAGCTTCCTCATTTCCATGGAGACAATACTCAGCTGAGGTGGTACTGGTGACTGAATGTCTATGTCCCCCCAAACCTAATCCCCAACATGTGCTAGGAGGGGGAGGCTTTGGTAGGTCATTAGGTTACCAGAGAAAAGCCCTAAAGAATGGGGTTGGAGGGCCAGGCACAGTGGCTCACGCCTGTAATCCCAGCACTTTAGGAGGCTGAGGTGGTCAGATCACTTGAGTTCAGGAGTTCAAGACCAGCCTGACCAACATGGTGAAACCCCGTTTCTGCTAAAAACTAGCCATGTGTGGTGGCAGGACCTTGTATTGTAATTCCACCTACCCGGGAGGCCAAGGCAGGAGTAGGGTTTGAACCCGGGAGGCAGAGGTTGCAGTGAGCCAAGACTGCACCATTGCATTCCAGCCTGGGGAAGGAAGGAAAGAAGGGAGGGAGGGATGAAGGGAGGAAGGAAAAAGGAAAGGAAAGGAAGGAAGGGAAAGAAAGAAAAAAGAAAGCATGGACGTAAATCTGTATGACTTTGGGTCTGGCTAAGGCTACTTAAGCACTGTATGCCAAAGCACTATTTTTTCTTTTTTCTGTTTCTTGTTTGTTTGTTTGTTTGTTTGTTTTGGAGCTGGAGTCTCGCTCCGTCGCCCAGGCTGCACTGCAGTGGTGCGATCTCAGCTAACTGCAACCTCCACCTTCCAGGATCAAGTGATTCTCCTGCCTCAGCCTTCCAAGTAGCTGGGACTACAGGCACACACTACTACGCCCGGCTAATTTTTTGTATATTTAGTAGAGATGGGGTTTCACCGTGTTGCCCAGGCTGGTGTCAAACTCCTGAGTTCAGGTGATCCACCCACCTTGGCCTCCTGAAGTGCTGGGATTACAGGCGTGAGCCACCGCGCCCGGCCCCTGCCAAAGAACTATTGACAAAAGAAAAATAGTTTGATTTGATTTATTCCAAAGGTAAAACCTCTGTGCTTCGAAAAGAATGCCATTTAGAAAGTGAAAAGACAACTTACAGCTTGGAGAAAATATGTGCAAATTATATATCTGGTAAGGGACTGGTATCCCGAATATATAAAGCACTCTTACAATTCAATATTGTAAAGAGAAATAATGCAATATAAATATGTGGAAAGGTTTTGAATGAACATTTCTCCGGCGAACTATACATTGGTCACTAAGCCCATGAAAAGAGGCTCAACATCCATAGCCGTCAGGGAAATGCAAATCACAGCCACAAGAAGATGCCACCTCACACCCAGAAGGAAGGTTGTCATCAGAATCACAGGGAGGACATGGAGAGACTGGATCCTTCACTCCTTCCAGGTGTAGAGCGCAGAGAGATGGAGTCCAGATTGAGTGTGGGCAAGAGTGTGGCCTGCAGGACTGTGATGCTGAATATTAGGTGTCCAGTGGATTGGATTGAGGGATGTCTAGATGGCTGGTAATGGACTGTTTCTGGGTGTGTCTGTCAGGGTATTGCCAGAGGAGACTAACATTTAAGTCACAGGACTCGGAGAGGAAAACTCCATCACTGTGGGTAGGCACCATACCATGGGCTGCCAGCTGGGCTAGAGGAAAGCAGGCGGGAGAGGGTGGGGTGACTGCCAGCGGATCTCTCTGGCTTCTCTCTGCCTCCCCTGTGGGTTCTTGTTTCCTTCCTCCTCGGATATCAGACTTCAGGTTCTTTGGCCTTTGGCCTCTGGGACCTGCAGCAGCAGTTTCAGACTTCGGGAGGCTCTGGGAGCTTTGGCAGGGGCTGAAGGCTGCCCTGTGGGCTTCCCCGGTTTTGAGGCTTTCTGATTTGAACTGGCCTCTACTGGCTTCTCTCCTCCCCGGCTTGCAGACGGTCTACCATTGCACATCGCCTTGGAAATCGTGTGTGTTAATTCTCCCTAATGAACTCTCATTCATACACACACACACACATACACACACAGACACACACACACACATATCCTATTGGTGCGGTCCCTCTGGAGAACCCTGACTAACCTGGGGTGGGGAGGTTGTCCCTGTGTCACCTTCTTCCCATTTTCGGGGCGGGGGTTTCTCCTTGTTCTCCTGCCACCTGCTTCTCCTTGCCTTTCTCCCATCCTCTCTGTGAACCTAATTTTCCACATGTCCGGGGCTTTTCTCCGCCTCAGGACGTCCATCCTGGAAGGGGAACCAGCGCAGCGGAGGAACCAAAAGCCCTGGTCCTCAAGCGACGGGGTCGGGGAGGAGACGACGAGAAGCTCCTGGCCCAACCCGTGGACCCTCAGGACCAAGTGGGTCACGGGCACCGCCCACCAGCAGGCTCAAAGCAAGCAGGAGGGGAATCCACAGGGAAGCCGCACAGTGGGAGCCCCAAGGGCCTGAGCTGTAAGGTGATGTCTCCGCGTGAGCCGGGTGTGAAGTCCTCCCAGTCCCCCACACCGGGTTGTAGAAGGAAGCCAGCAGTTGCCTCTGATTTCCTCTGGCCTCAAGCCCTGAGGAAAAAAAAAAAAAAAAAAAAAAACTATCCCTGCCGCGATGGGCGAGTCCGCCCACCGCAACTGGCTCGACCGCAACCGGCTCCAGGCCCTGTCCCTCCTGCTGGGACGGCGGCAGTGGCGGCCGAACGACCCTGTGGGGCATCGGGCAGGCGGAACCTAGCCTGAGCTCTGGCGCAGCGGGCGCCGCTGGAGCGCGAAGAACCCGGAGGGACGGGGCGGGACGGAACTGAAACCCTCGGAAGGAACTTTGACAAAAGGTTTTTGCGGTTGAAATCCACAAAAGCCTTTAATATCCTCCCTGAGGAGAGCAAGAGGCAAAAATGACTTTAGAGGGACTCCGACCCGATTTCACCACCCACAGACACACAAAAATGAACAACACAGCAAAAGTACAAAACTCAATCCCTGCTCTTTGTGAAACACGCATTTAAGAAAATAAAGAAGCAGCGCTCGAGTGGGAGGAAATATTGCAAAACAATGAAGTGAAATGATCTCCTGGGAAGGATGGGAAGCAGGAGACAGGCGGAGTGAAACGTCAGGGAGTTTCTCCCCGCTTCGGCTCCACCCGGGTGACCAAAGCCCTGGACGGCTCAGCGGGAGGCGCCCACATTTCCTCCGCGGTGAACAGCGGTATCGTCTGCATTCCATCGCCAAGTCCTGCTCCCAAAGACGCTGGCTGAGGGCCCTACGTTCATTCATTGCATCCTGGCTCTGCTTCTGCTGCGGGACTGTCCCTGGACCCCGAGGGCCAGTGAGTTCCAGGAATGGGTCGAAGCAAGAGGAGAGGGCGTCCGGGAGGAGGAACTATCTGACCGCGCCATGCCCTTCTCCATTCCCCGGGCAGGGCTCCTTCTGGCTCTGTCGCGTCCCTGGAGTTGCTTCTCCCCGCCCGTGAAAACACAGTAGCAGAAATGAGGCCAGAAAGGAACGGCAGTAAAACAGCTGGTTTTCTGGAAGAAATGCCAAGATTCTTGGTCTCACGACCAAGGAAATCAAGGACGGGGACGCATATCCACGGAGTGAGATTGGAGCAGGAGTTGTATAGGCGAAAGGAAAGAAAGCTCTCTGTCACAGAGAGGAGTCCCGAATGGGTTGCCAGGTTGTAAAAATGTCAGGGTTTTTATAAATGGGCTAGTGAGGAGGGGGTGTCTTATCTCCATAGGGCGCGAAGAATCGGTTAGGACTAGGTGTGCCATGTGCATACGGCAGAGTCTCTAGCAGCCCCCACCCCATTCGTTGATCATACAGGCCAACTCTTAGTTTGTGCTGCTCTGTGCTAAGTACCTGACTGTGATAAAAGCGGATGCAGAGTTTCTGCGCCTGTTCCCAGGCACCTTCTTGCAGCTGCAGGCATCCCTACCTCATGCACGCTTCCGGCTTCCCTATCTCAGTGTGCCTAAAGAAATGGACAGGGGCCAGGCGAGGTGGTTCACATCTGTAATTCCAGCACTTTGGGAGGCCGAGGCGGGTGGATCATCTGAGGTGAGGAGTTCGAGATCAGCCTGGTCAACATGGCGAAACCCCGTCTCTACTAAAAATAACAAAAAGGCGTGGTGGCGGGCGCCTGTAATCCCAGCTACTTAGGACGCTGAGGCAGGAGAATCGCTTGAACCCGGGTAGCGGAGGCTGCAGTGAGCCGAGATCGCGCCATTGCACTTCAGCCTGGGCGACAAGAGCGAAACTCGGGGGAAAAAAAAAAAAGACAGAAAGAAGGAAGGCAGGAAGGAAGGAAGAAAGAAAGGAGAAAGAAATGGACAGGAATGTGCTCATTGAGACCCACTGTTTTTGCGGGGGCCCACTCTATGTATGTGAAGTTTGGTCATTACCCAGCAAGCTCCTCCTTCCGTGCCCTAGTCGCTGATCTGCGTTTTATAGCCTGATCTTCTAGGCTCTCTTTGTAAGAAGAGAAGTGACTTCTTTGAAGTGCTTGAGGTTAGAAAGGGAGCGATTTCTGAGCTTCTTTTTGTTAAAAGGAAGTTTTTTTTTGCCTGGGACTCTCTTTACCCTATCTACCTAAATGAGTTCTTTCTATCTCCTATAACAGAGGTTGGGAGGGAAGAGGATTAGAGGGGACGAGAGGGCGTGGCGAGACTCTCTGGTGAGGCTGGCACCTCCACTGCACCCTGGGGCGGAAGGAGCCTGAGCTACCAGGCCACAGACATGGTCAGGACCAGAAGTGAGGCAGGGGATCTTGCAGAAATGCAAGCATAGACATCCCAGACAAACACAGATGCTCTTTTCTCACTGGCTCTCCACCACACAAACCCTCCAGCATCCCCAAGGCTCCCTGTCCTTCAACTTCCCCCTGCACTTTGCTGCACTCGCTGGCAACCAGGGTCTCAGCAGACACTTCCCTCCCAATCCCCTCACCATAACTCCAACTTTTGAGAATGCAAACGACATCATTTAAGAGCTATTAATGCACAAATTAAACCGATGGGTGCAATAAAAACTCATTACCCTTCAGACAAAGTTTTACAATTTTATAAAGTTCACCCCTTTATCCTCCTTCCAGGTGGCCAGACTTATTTTACTGATGGCTCTTCCAAAGGCTGAGCAGCTATTTATGGACCTAAGCATACTCAAACAATAGAAACCGCTAGAGTTGCAGCTCAATGCTCAGAATTCATGGCAGTTATTCAGGTTTTACAGCTCACCGCTTCAACTCCTATTAATATTGTCTGTGATTCAGCTTATGTTGTAAATGTAGCCAGTCACATTGAGAATGCCACTGTTGAAAGCACCCTAGACCCAGAACTGTTTAACTTGTTTCTAAGGCTTCAGCATGCTGATCACTCTCGTGCTGCTCCTTTCCATATTTCTCATATTCACTGTCACACAAAATTTTCTGGGACTCTATCTCTAGGTAATGAGAGACCAGATGCATTGATTAGCTCGGTATTTCAACAAGCTCAAGCTTCTCATGCATTACTGCATCAAAACACTTCTGCCCTTACTTGTATGTTTCATCTGCCTCACAGCCAGGCTGGAGCTATAGTACAAGCCTGCACCACTTGTCAACATGTCCCTGCTGTTATACCTGTGGAAAGATGTAATCCACGAGGCTTAGCTCCAAATGAAATCTAGCAAATAAATGTTACACACATAGCAACCTTTGGAAAACTTAGTTATGTTCATGTGAAAATAGACACTTACTCTCATATGATACATGCCACATGCCAAAGGAAAGAGGTGGCCATATCTGACAACACTATTTGTCATCAGTTGCCCATATGGAGGTCCCTAAACAAATAAAAACTGACAATGGACGTACTTATGTTAGTGATACTTTTCAACATTTTTTAGTTATGGGCAATCACTCATAAACAAGAATACCTTATAATCCTAAAGGAAAAGACATCATAGAGCAAGCACATCAAACATTACAACGTATGTTAAATAAACAGAAAGGGGCAGTAGGAGACCAGCTGTTACCTCAAACAAAACTACATTTAGCTTTATTTACTTTACATTTTTTAACTCCTGGTACAGATAATAAGACTCTGGCAGAATGACATTGGCAAATGTTAGAGGAAAAAAAGAAAGTTTACCCAAAGGTATTATGGAAATACTCAGAGGAAGAACAATGAAAAGTCCCGGTGGATTTACTGACATGCGGATAAGGGTATGCTTGTGTTTCATAGATCAAAAAAAACCACACGGGAAACTGAGAAACTACTGGAGCATCAGAGTCAGGCCAAAACTCCTGACTCCAGGTTTATGGCCATGCTAGCAGTAATATCCTGTGCGGTATGTTTTCCCTGTGCAGAGGCAAAGACATATTAGGCATATATGTTCCCAACCCCCCAGTAGTACGACCTGTACTGTGGAGTGACATTCATCCAGAGCTATATCATGATCAAGGAGCATGGGCACCAGGACCCTAACACAGAGCAATTAGACTCTCAGAACAGTGGTATTAATTACACCGCTCCATTGGAAGGACTTCCTATATGCATCACCTAGAATACATCACTCAACTGCAGTTGTCTTACAATTCAATCCCAGGCATGGTTGAGTTACCACGAAAAATGTATGTACCTATTGGGCCTTAGCTCTATTAATATTACTGGTGTAGCTACTAATCACTCCTGGCCCAATCGCCCAAATTGCATTAATTATACAGAGTGGGCTCCCTCTAATAATTCTAACCCTCCTCCTTGGACCCAGTGTCTTGGCTCCCTAGCTAGAAAACAGTCCATGCCAATAGGAGACATTATTGACTGGGGTCCCCGTGGTTATTTTGTTGGGGGAGATGAGCATCAAACCTCATGACATGAACTTTGCTGGCACCAGTGGCAAAACTCTGACATCTCTTTGCCCCATCGTATTGGGAGTCAATCCCGATCTGCCCCACAAATTGCTCGGTACGGTACAGGCTTTAGCCCACCTTTACCTCAATGGCATTATCAAGGAAAAAGAGGTCCAATTCAGAAATCGATTTGGAAAGCAGCACTCCCATTTATGGATGGCAGCATTTAAGTTGAAGCATTATTCAGTAATAGTGACAGAGCTAAACGCAGTTTTAATGTTACTCTTGTAGAAAATATTACCACTCAATTTACAATTTGTGTTTTTAATCCCTATGTTTTTCTAATAGCAAAAGAGGACCAACTCCAGATGGATGATGCCCAGTTGACTTGTGATTCCTGTCAACTGTATCATTGCCTTAATACTAGCACCATACAAACACACAGTATATCTACCCTAATAATTCTAGGTCACATTCCTGGCTTATGAATTCCTATAATTTTGTCTGAGCCTTGAGCGGCCACTCCCACTTTAGGTCTTATAAAACTCCCTTTTACTCAGTTTACTCATCATGCTCGTAGAACCTTGGGCGTGATAATTTTTGCTAGTCTCCTTAGTTACATTAATAACCTCTGTTGTGGTGTCTTCAGTAGCAAGGCACAATCTCCGTTCAAACAGCTCAATATGTAGAAAACTGGACACGTACAGCCGACCAGGCATGGCTATTTCAAAATAAAATTAACACTGAGATACAAACAGAAGTGGCAATGTTAAAGACTACTGTTCTGTGGCTAAGAGAACAAGTACGAAGTTTGCAGTTACAGCAGCAGCAACTGTGTTGTCATTTTAACCATACCCATATTTGTGTATTTGAAATATAATCAAGGTGAATATCCATGGAACCTTGTAAAAGCCCATTTACAGGAAGCTTTAACATCCAATGTTGCTTTTGATATTAATGATTTACAAAGTAAAATCCTTAACCTAAATAAGCAGACTCAAGCGTTTCAGCCCTCTTTAGAAACTTGGGCAGAATTTCAGCAAGATTTGGAGAGCCTTAACCCTTGGACCTACTTCAAACAGCACCTCAATGTCTTTTTTTTTTAAAAATATATAACTATTGGATTAATGTTATTATGTTTCTGTTTTCTGTTCATAGTCTGCAAAATCAGCTGGACCACCAAACAGCAATTGAGAGCTACACAACCTGCGATTACCTTTATCCAATTATGCATAAACGAAAAGGTGGAGATGTTGCAGGCCCAAGAGAAAATGGGGGTCGTGACCAACTCAGTATACCACTGGAGGCTATATGAGTAAACGGAAAACTGTTCTCGTAAAAGCAGAATGTTGGAAAGCTGACAAACTGCATCTGCTGCCAGAAGGATTACGGAGGGTGCTCACTCGCCGCAGTGCAGTGTTCCTCGTGACTATCTGTAGAAACATCTGAAGCCTGTTGTACAAAGAAAACAATTTTGTATACCTGTGATAAATCAAACAGCTGACCAACTGTTACCTCTCCCTCCCTGCTCTTTCTACCTAATACAAGTGAAGGGCTGTAAAAGCTCAGGGCCCTTGTTCACTAGAGGCAAAGAGCCTGCGACCCCTTCTTCAAAACGTATCTTCTTGTCTTTGTCTTAATTTCTGCATTCGTCCCCCTTCATTCATCCAGTAATAAATGACAACAACACACTGCCACCAAATAGGTCACACACTTTTACCTTCAATCTCAGCCCAGCCCTGTCACCCCACAGGCCTCCCTCACCTCCCTATCCATGAAGCAACTCTCACCACCTCCCCCACCAACCAGCACCTTTTTCCCCTTGTTGAGGACACATCCCAGTAAACACACCCCAAGCTCCCAAGAGAACCTGTTCAGGGGGGGTTGGAAAGTGCCATTTCCCTCAGGACGACCCTGAGAACGCAGGTGAGTAGAGGCATCTACTTTGGCCCTTGGAGCCTAGATTCACCTATTCTTCCTATTGGGAAGCCAGCGTCATATAGAAAGGTAGGCAGGAGTTGGCAAACCCTTTCTAGAAAGGAAGGCAGGAAGCACTTTGGTCTTTTCAGGGCATGGGTTTTCTGTCTCTGTGTCAAGTCCTATCCCTTTGTAGAGCAACAGCAGGCCAGGACAACCTGAAAATAAAAAAGGGCCCAGATTTGGACACTATCCTAGGTTGCTGACCCCAGATGAGGATACACACAGTGACACAATAGTTGATGGCCCATCCCCTAGGGTAACATCTCCAGGTGGGGTCTCAGCTGCAACTCCAAAAGTCAGAAGCAGGTCCTAGCCTGCCTGTGGCTTCTGGGTGGTGTGGATATGATGGCAGTGGGGGTTCCATGGTTTGGGGCCTACTCTCCCCTCCTTTGCAGCTGAGTGGCATCTATGGTCCACCAGGGCCATCAGGGTCATCCCCTGAAGCCTCGGGTGTGAGCTGAGGGTGAGGGGGTGCAGCTATGTGGTGTCCTGGGGATCGGGGCCAACTGCTTCTGCAGCTTCTCGGTTCCCTGTGGCCCTGTTCCTGCCCATCCCAGGAGAAGCACCTGCGTCTTCTCACTGCCGGGCCTATCTTCCTAATGACATACAGGGTGAGGAGCCCACCCCGTAATGGGCCGCTCTGAGGCTGTGTGGTTACTGCCCTCCCATGGCTGGAGGCCCCATCTCTGCCAGGGCCTAGGATAAAACAAGAACCACTGTTGAAGGGTGTGATGTATTTCCTGCTGCCAGTGGCATGGCCCTCCTTCTGGGCACTAGGTGACCCTGTTGATTCTCCAGTGGGGAATTGTTATAGACTCTACACAAAATGTTTTTTGACCACAGATGCTTCTAGAATCTAATGTGTACTGAGTCCTAGGGCCCTAGTGACAGGTCCAGCCACATTCATCACGCATGGATTGTCTGTGGCTGCTATCAAGATACCACAGCAGAGTTGATCAGTGACAACAGGGACTATGTTGCCAGCAAGCCCCTTATATTCACAATACAGCCCCTCACAGCAAGCTCTGCGGGCCATGCGTGTATGTGGGGAAGTCGGAAAAGAAGCTTTGCACTTGTTGTGAGGTTGAAGGGTCTTTCCTCGTTGGAATGTGGACTCTGCTTCTAGTAATGGATCCTGGGTCTGTCTGAGAAGTGGCTTAGTGCTGGAAACTCGGCAAAGTAATACAGTTTTCTAATGAAATGTCCACTTTCTGCCTCCCGATGATCCAGCTCTCTGTTTTGTCTTTATTTATTGTGGTTAAAGTCCAGCAGGATCCGGGTGAGTCTCCATCTGTTTTGCCTCTTGGTCCCCCTTGTTCTATGAGCCATGAGCGTAGCTCTCTGTGGCTCAGGACTCCAGCTGGCATTGTGACTTCTCTAATTTTTTGCATCATTGCATCTTCCGTGCTCCTGACAGGTGACAGCCTCCACCTGGGATCAGTTATTTCAGATCATTACTCCCGGGAGCCATTTTGGGAAGAGTATTTCCTACCCCCAACCCCGGCCTTCAGCAACAGGCATTCCTGAGCTTCTTGACAGTCTGCTGCCTTCTCCCAGGGCCTGCTTTATATGCTGGGTTAAACAGGAGTCCTCCAGGCCTCCTATGAGCACAGAGGATGGACATTGTTCTGGATTTTCACACTCAGACCTCCCTGGCATGGGCGCTTCTCTGAGCCTGTGATCCCTTCCTCTACACCCTGCCTTAGAAGTTCTAGATTTTCAGGGCCAGGCGCAGAGGCTCACGCCTGTAATCCCAGCACTTTGGGAGGCCAAGGCGGGTGGATCACGAGGTCAGGAGATCGAGACCAACCTGGCTAACCTGGTGAAACCCCGTCTCTACTAAAAAAAAAAAAAAAAAAAATAGCCGGGCGTGGTGGCAGGCGCCTATAGTCCCAGCTACTCGGGAGGCTGAGGCAGGAGAATAGCGGGAACTCAGGAGGTGGAGCTTGCAGCGAACCGAGATCACACCACTGCACTCCAGCCTGGGCGACAGAGTAAGACTCCGTCTCAAAAAAAAAAAAAAAAAAAAAAAAGAAGTTCTAGGTTTTCCACTTCTCGCTCTGTGAACCATCCCTTTTCCAGGGTTCCAGGAATGCATCCTCATAGCAGGTGGGCATGATGGCCAGGGGCTTTGCCAATGTGTTAAATCCTGTGACCATGACAATAACCTCTTTTTTAATTCAAGTTGGATTCTGTCTTCACCCCATCCACTGTGCTGGAGCATCCAGGGCATCCCCCACACTTTCTCCCACCTCCCGCAGTCCACCGAGGCTGCTGCCGAAGGTCATCCTCATCGAGGCCTTTTCCTGCCACAGCAGCCCTGGCACCTCCAGTGACAGGGTCATGTGCTGACTGATGTGGGCAGAGCCCAGGTGGGATATGCCTTGGGGGGGACACGTGTTTTTTTGGCTGCAGGGAGCATCCTCGTCTTGAACTCACATAAGGGAGACACTCTAGTCTTTAACTAGTTGACATGACAGTCCTGGCTGGGGCACATCTTGCTCTGCCAGCCTAGCCCCTCAGAGTCCTTCACTTGCAGTCACCATAAGGAAGAGGAGGGGGTCTCAGGTTCCACTTCCCCCCACACCTCCTGTGTTTTCCTTCCACAGACGCACACTGTCTTTGCTATGACTTCACCATCACTCCTAAGTTCAGACCTGAACCACAGTGGTGTGAAGTTCAAGGCCAGGTAGATAAAAGGCCTTTTCTTTACTATGACTGTGTTAACCGTAAGGCCAAAGCCTTTGCTCCTCTGGGGAAGAAAGTCAATGTCACAAAAGCCTGGGAAGAACAGACTGAAACCCTAAGAGACGTGGTGGATTTCCTCAAAGAGCAGCTGCCTGACATTTGAGTGGAGAATTGAATACCCAGCGGTAAGTTAAAATTGTCCAGGACAGGAGGAAGCAGACAGGATAGTAACTTAGAGGTATTTATTGGTTTCATGTAAAAAATAAACCAAAAGTTTGTTTCACCCAAGAGGCTGAGAAGCATGGGCAGGATGCAGCAGAAAGAGCAAGTCCAGGAGCCAGGAAAGGAAGCAGGGTGGGGCTCAGGACTTATCAAGATCAGAGCTGATCTCTTTCCAACGGGGCAGAGCCCCTCATTCTGCAGGCCCGGATGTCTTGTGAGCACGAAGCCCATGGACACGGCAGAAGACCTTGGCAGTTCCTCTTAAATGGACAGACGTTCCTCCTCTTTGACCCAAACAACAGAAAGTGGACAGTGCTTTATCTTGGCCCCAAGATGAAAGAGAAGTGGGATAAGAACAAGGATGTGACCATGTTCCAGAAGATTTCAATGGGAGACTGAAACTTGGCTTGAGGCATTCTTGATACACTGGGTAAAAACGCTGAAGCAAGTCAGTGAGAAGAAAACAAAGGTAGCTGTCTTGAGTTCAGATCTAATCAGCCAGGTGTGTGTGTGTATGCATGTATGTGTGTGAGAGAGAGTGTGAGTGTGTGTGTGAGTGAGTGTGAACATAACCCCCTCTTGGGGGGCTCCTCCTCGGGGAGCTGGCATGCCTGTGCTCTCCCATCCTCCTCTCCCTTCTCCCTCCTGACTCCTTTTCCTCCCTGCACTTGCTTCTGCTCCCCTCACTGTGGATTTCTCACCAGCCTTGAAACTGGGCAACATGGTGTTTCCAGAATTTTATGCTTCATGTTCCCTCCTCCTGGGACCACTTTTCCTTTCCCTTCTTCTGCTCTGTTTCTAGAAATCCAACCAAACCCCCTCCAATGACAGCCCTGAGATCCTCCCTTCCCCTGCCCTGGGGCATGACCTCCTCTTCCACCACCGCAGGAGGGTGGGCTGTGCTGTCACCTTGCTTCACTCAGCAGCTGTGTGAGCTCCCTGAGGACAGGGACACCCTTTCTCCCTTCCTACCCCAGGACCAGTCCCAGGGGCTGCCCCACATCAGAGGGGGACAAAACCTCTGCCTTGCAGGATGACCTGGGGTGGCAGGAGCTGCGGAGGCATCTCCTCAGATTTGAGGGCCTGGGCATGGGCAGTCCTCTTAGTTGGGTTAGGTGCATTTTGGTAGCTTTACACGGGTGTGACAAGGGAAGTGGGATTCCATCTCTGAGGCTAAAAGAGAGATCTGGGTCTAGTACCAGGAGGTGGAGTGCTGGGAGAGCCTTGGTACACCTAATTCAAAAGGAGGAAATTCACAGCTGTCTTCCCACAGAAAGTGGCTTGAGTTCAGCGATTAAGGTGGAAGGTGAAGAGTAGAGGCTGCTCATGAGAAGGTTTTTTAAAAAGTCAGTCCCATGGACCCATGGGGTTCGAGTCCGGGCCATGAGGCAGCTCCCCTGACATCCTGCCTTCTATGTACTCAAGGTCCTGAGCCAGCTGATTGCCCTGTCTGGAGCAGAGTGGACTGAGACACAGGGGAGCTGAGCTGCTGCTGGAGTTCCATGGGCACCACTGGGCTGGACCAGCAATGAATAATGTGGAACAGGGACGGTCACCTTCGGAGCTATGGGTGCTGCTCCCAGTGTGGAGAGGCTGAGGAAGGAGAAGGAGGGATGTTGCCTGCAGGCCCACCCAAGGCCAAGGGCACAGGAATACAGAGCCCCCTCTTTGGATGAGTTCCTCAACCTTTTGCTATGTTTTAGGCCCTCTCATCAGAGGGTAGAGAGGGCCTTGAGTGAGGGAGCAGGCCCATCACTACCAGCTTCAGTCCTGCAGGACCCTCCACTCCATCCCCTGGTCAGGTGCAGGGCCTGGGCTGACTCTGTGATGTGACAAAGGAAGAAGGAGGTTGGTCCAAGCTGCAGGCACCAGGGTTGGGACTCAAGGGAAAAAACAGGTTCCTTAGTGCAGGGGGCTCTGAGACGTGGAGTGACTAGGGAAGGATTGCCTGGATGGTCTGTGTTCTCCTCCACCTCTTAAACCAACATTTGTGTCCTTTCGGAAGGTTGAAGATGATACCAAAAAGCCCCTGTGAGCACGGCCTCGATCAAACTCGCCCTTCTGGCTGGCCACCTGCCCACCACCTCCTGTGTATTTCTAGACCAGCAGGAGTTCCAGACTTAGCAAGTTTAGTGAAAGATTTCTGTTTTAGTCTACATCAACCTAGAAACTCTGAACTAGCAAAAATGAAACCAAAATGCTGGAAGGATTTGGAAGTCACAAATATACTAATGACTTCTGAGTGACACATAAAAATATTAACCACATCAATCTGGATTTCTCCATGTATGTTCCAAAATGTAAAGATCAACAAATGGTACAAATAAAATACCATCTCCTGTATCTTCAGCAAAATAGGGAGATAGGAAATGCCTCATCTCTCAGATCTCTGTCTGTGACAGACATGACGGAAACAATTGGTGAACCTTGAGAGGAGCATGAGTGTGAGATGGTGTCACGTGTGGATGTGAAATCTGCTTTGGCGATCATATTGTGGTTATTAGGAGAGTGTCCTGGTTTGGAGGAAAAACATTGAAGTATGGGTCATCAGATGATGTCATTAAAGATGAAGGGGGCACCAGGGCCTGAAGTGGGCAGAAAGAGAAGTTCTCTGGACTGTGCTGCAGCAACTGTGGTTCTTGCTTATTTCATAATTTGTCATACTATTTAAAAAGCACATCCAAAAATTCAAGAAAACTTACTTTTTAGAAATTGATGTGAAGAGTCAAATAATTCCATAAATGCAGCACAGCTCCTCCTCCTCCTGCAAAGCCAGGGCCTCCGGGTGTTTCCCTCTCACCCTCTGTTCTCAGCCTCAGGCAGCTTCTCCTGCCCCCTCGTCCCCTGCAGGCAACCCCCAGGCCCCTCTAGAGACTGAAGCAGCTCAGGCCCAGAGTTCCTTCATCACTTTCTAAATGTATGTCCTAATCCAGATGAGACTCAGATCCGTGAAGGGCTGGATTTCCATGGGCACAGGAGCTGAGGGAGGGTTCTCCTTTTGTCTGGGGCTCACTTTAGGGCACAGCCATTGATGGTCGACCAGGCCTGAGTCTACAGCTTCACCCCCTCTCCATGCAGCTCATCCCTGTGGTCACTCCACCCGCCCACAACTGAGGAATCCCCAGCACATCCTCGTCTCAGTCACCACGGAGGCATCTGGAACTGTGGGCAGAAGTAGGAGGGAAGTGAGGGGCCAGTGGCCCCAGCCTGCTAGAGACAGCTTAGCCTGGAGTGAAGACTGGTAGAGCCTGAGTCCCACTCTTCCCCCAGTCACTTAGCCCTTTCGCCATTAAATGAAAGAAATAGGCACAGACCTCCCACTCCACATAGTCTTCGTGTGGGGAGAACCTGCACCTGGTGACCTTCAATCCCCAGGGTCCTGATGCTGTGGGAAAGGGGAGGAGGCCTGGGCCAAGCCCAGGGCCTGTCTATGCTTGAAGACAGGGACATGGGATGGCAGCCACCTCTGTGACTGAGCAGGGACACAGGAACCTAGAAGGTTCTGGCCTGATGCACTAGAGCCTCTGTCCAGGAGGAGTCACGTGGTCTGGAGGACAACAGGCATATGGGGGTGGGCAGTTTTCAGACTTGGGAGGGGCAGAGCTTGGCAGGTCCAGGGATCTGTGTGTGACAAGAGTCTCCCATGCACAAGTCTGGGGACAGGAGCCCTGGTTAGTCCTGGGAGGAGGCCACTGGGAAGGCCTTGGTAGCACCACCCCTGAGGCTGGGTGACCTGGGCCAGTGACTGGGGGAACAGGAAGAAGGCAGAAGGCTGTCAGGAGAGTCCTGGGCAGGACAGCCAGGTGACAGGAGGAGGGGCCTCTGTGCACACCTGGGCCCTCCTGCCTCACCCCTGCTGCAGACTCCTGGCCACTAGACGCAGGCCAGCCCAGGATGGGGATAGGGTGGCCACAGGTGACTGTAATGGCCATGATCTAGAGATCACACATTCATAATGGAAGTTAGCTGACATTGTGGCTGAATATTCTTGTGTGAGGTTCTTCAGCTTTCTAGGCATGGATGTCCACATGTGGAAAATAACAAATGCTATGAATACAGATGACGAAATGAGTAGATCATGCCAGGAACCCTGTCCTTGCATATGCTGAGGACTCAGGGAAGGTTTCCTTTTTCAGTTATGAGCCCTGTGGCCCATCCTGAAGTCAGCAAATGCTAGGCCCACCCTGAGGAGAGCTGGAGCTCTGAGTCCAGGCCGTGGCCCCTTCACAAACATGGGGTCTCTTTGAAGAGGTAAAAATAAAGAGAGAGAAAAAGTAGGGAGGGAGATCCAGCAAAGATGTGACCACAGACACCGCTAACAACCACACAGTCTGCTCTCACACACTCTCTACCAAACAAGCCCTCCAGTACCCCCAGGGTTCCCTACCCTTGATCTTTCCCCTGTACTTTGCTGCAGACACTCACCTGCACCCAGGGGCTCACCAGACATTTTTCACCCCTCTCTTCACCATTCACTGCCACCACCCAAGTCACATCCTTTAGTTCCCCATCTCAGCCTGGCACTTTTACCCACACAAACCTCACTCACCTCCCCATCCATGAAGGGTCCTCACCACTTTCTCCAGCAACCAGGGGGATCCAGGACCCACTTACCAGGAATCCAGAGTCTTTTTCAGACCCACAGAGGATGATTCTTCTCTGTATCACCAGGTGAACCTAACATGATTTAAGTGGTGGTTGGAGGCAGAGGGAACGACTGAATGAATGAGAGAGCTGTGAGAGTGAATGGGCTCAGAAAGAAAAACCCCAGGTGCAGAAGGGGAGCTGCAGTGGATGCTGTAACCCCCAGAGACCTGAAGGTGGTGGTACCGTGGGTGGAGACCTCCAGGCTGGGCAGAATTTGGAAATATGTGTACTCGCCTGGGTGCCCAGAGAGTCTTTCCAAAGAGGAGAAACCTTGGCTTGCAACAGGTATAGAGCTTCATCTGCATGGAATCTTTTAATAAACTTGTTGATCACAGAACAGGAGACTGCTCTTCAGCCTATTTGATTGAGAGCAGAGTGTACTGGGGACAAAAAAATTCTAGCCAGAGCAATCGGCAAGTGAAGGAAAGAAAGGGCTTTCAAACAGGAAAAGAAAAAGTCAAACATCTCTCTTTGCCAATGATGTGATTCCATATATAGTAAACCCTAAAGACCCTGTCAAAAGGCTCCTGAAACTGATACATCAATTCAGTAAAGTTTCAGGATACAAAATCAATGTATACAATCACGAGCATTCTTATACACCAATAACATTCCAGTCGAGAATGAAAGCAAGAACACAATTGCATTTACAACAGCCACAAAAAAAAATGACACGCCTAGTAGTTCATATAACCAAAGAGATGAAAAATCTTTCCAAGAAAACTACAAAACATTGCTGAAAAAAAATCAGAGACAGCACATATAAATGGAAAAAATATTTTATGCTCATGGGTTGGTAGAATCAATATCGGTAAAATGGTCATACTTCCAAAAGCAACTTATAGATGCAATGCTATCCCTATCAAAATACCAACGTCATTTTTCACAGAATTAGAAAAATCTAATCTAAAAATTATTTGGAATTTAAACAGAGCTCAAATAGCCAAAACAACCATAAGCAGAAAGAACAAAGCCAGAGGCATTACATTGTCGGATTTCAAACTATAATATAAGGCTATAGTAATCAAAACAGCATGGTACTGGTACAAAAATAGACACTTAGATCAGTGGAACAGAATTGAGAGCTCAGAGAGAAACCTTCACACCTACAGCCATCTAACCTTCAACAAAATCAATACAAATAAGCAATGCGGAAAGACTCTCTGTTGAACAAATGATGCTGGAATAACTGGCTAGCCATGTGCAGAAGAATGAAACTGAACCCTTGCCTTTCACTATATATGTAAAATAACTTGATGTGAATTAAAGATTTAAATGTAAGTCCTAAAACTATGATAATCCTACAAGATAACATAGGAAATACAATTCTGGACATAGCGCCTGGCAAAGATTTCATGATGACGACATCAAAACCAACTGTAACCAAAATAAAAAATCAACAAATGGGTCCTCATCAAACTTTTGCTGTGCTGAGCTTCTGCACAGCAAAAGAAACTAGCAACACAGTGAGCAGCCTATAAAATGGGAGATATATCTGCAAAGTATGTATCTGACAAACATCTAATATGCAGAATCTACAAGCAACTCAAACAATTCAACAAGCAAGGACAAAAATCCAATTAAAAAATAAGAAAAAAAAAGTGAACAGACACTTTTCAAAAGAAGACCTACAAGTGGCTGACAACATGAAAAAATGCTCAATCTGGGTAATTACCAGAGAAATGCAGATCAAAACCACAGTGAGCTACCATCTCATACCAGTCAAAATGCCAATTCTTAAAAAGTCAGAAAACCACAGATGTTTGTGAAGCTGAGGAGAAAAAGAAACACTTAGGTCATGGTTGCTGGGAAAGCAAACTCTTTCAGCCACTGTGGAAAGCAGTTCGGGGATTTCTCAAAGAACTTAAAGTAGAACTATGTGACCCGCAGTTCCACTGCTGGGGATATACCTAAATAAAATAATCTATTCAATCAAATAGACCCATATTGTTCATTGCAGTGCTATTCTCACTAGCAAGGACACGGAATCAATCTAATTGCCCAGCAACAGTAAATGTAGTGAAGAAAACGTGGTACGTATGTATTATGGAAATCTATACAGCCACGAAAGACAACAAAATCACGTCCTTTTCAGCAACATGGATGGAGCTGGAGACCATTATCCTAGGTGACCTACCACAAGAGTAGGCAACTGCATACCGCAGGTTCCTGTTTATAAGTGGGAGCTAAATATTGAATACACAAAATGTAAAGATGGCAACCACAGACACTGGAGATCACTAGACAGGGGAGTGAGGAGGAGCACATGGGCTGGAGAACCAACCACTGGTTACAATGCTCATTGTCTGGGATCATTGAGACCCCAAGCTGTAGCCTCCCACAATTGACCCATGTAACAAACCTGCATGTGTACTCCTTAATCTATAATGAAAATTGAAATTAAAAATGAATAAATATTCTGATGAGGATGTGGAGAAATAGGAACGCTTTTACATTGTGGGTGGGAGTGTAAATTAGTTGAACCATTGTGGAAGACAATGTGGTGATTCCTCAAGGATCTAGAACCAGTCATACCATTTCACCCAGCAATTTCATTACTGGGTATATACACAAAGGATTATAAATCATTCTGTTATAAAGACACATGAACACGTATATTTATTGCAGCACTATTTACAATAGCAAAGACTTAGAACCAACACAAATGCCCATCAATGGTAGACTGGATAAAGAAAATGTGGCACATATTCACCATGGAATACTATGCAGCCATAAAAAGAATGAGTTCATGTCCTATGCAGGGACATGGATGAAGCTTGAAACCATCATTTTCAGCAAACTAACACAGGAACAGAAAACCAAACAGTGAATGTTATCACTCATAAGTGAGAGTTGACCAGTGAGAACACATGGGCACAGGGAGGGGAAAATCACACATTGGGGCCTGTCGGGGGGTGAGTAGGGGGTAAGGGGAGGGAGAGCATTAGGACAAATACCTAATGCATGTAGGGCTTAAAACCTAGATGACAGGTTGATAGGTGCAGCAAACCACCATGGCACATGTATACGTACGTAACAAACCTGCACGTTCTGCACATGTATCCAAGAATAGTAAAATAAATAAAAATGAATAAATTTTAAAAATGACACGAGGCCCAAAAAAAGTGGGTTTAACTGACAGGGGCAAGACAGAACTCTGCACTATGAACTCTAACCCTGCTCTAAAAAATAAATTCTCATTTAAAATGATTTAAAATAATTTAAATATTTAAAATGATTTTAAGTCATTTAAAATAATTCTAAGGTGTATGATCACAATTTTATAAAAATTACATATGATTGTACTTAAACCCTAACATTAAGCTGTGCATAATGGAATTTCAGATGATTTCCACCTTGTTCTTTATATCCTTCTTTTTTTCCCATACTCAAGTGACATTTTTTCTTTACCCTCAGGAAGTCATTGCTGCCAGGCGTCCTCTGCTGCACCCACCCCCTCCTTTCCCACTGTCCACCTCAGCCCTTTTTCTGGCCTGGGACTGTGGCTTCCTTGGCCCTGAAGGCACAAGAGCTGCATTCTGCCTCGGGAGAGAGGAGGACACAGCGCAGGTTGTGGGGGTGGTCTCTGCATTGCAGAGAAATCTAACAGCTCAGGCCCTCTATCACAGAAAGCTGCGTTTCTCCACCATGTTAGCTACGACTAAGCCAACCTTGCCCCTTTCCTGAGTTTTTCTTCTCACTCTTCCCAGCTGGGAATTCATATTCTTGAAAATTCATATTCTTCCACCTAACATTTCTTTCTACTTCTTGTCTTCACAATATATTCTGAGTTATTGTGCCCAGAAAACACTGGTCCCACCATGTCCTACGTTACTATCTAAAGTGTAGTGAACAAATGAACAAGAAAGAGGCCCCTGCCTCAATCACTGCCTCTCATTTATTCACTCACATGGCAAGTACAGCCTCAGCACCAACAATGGACTGCTGTGGATGCTTCTCTGAAGAAAACAGACAAAATCCTTGCTCCAGTGGGAACAACAGGTGAACATAATGAGCAGGTGCATTGCATCGGACGTAGGAAGATGACAGATGATTCAGGGGGTGGGGAACAAGGTTGTGGGGAGGAAGAGCGGGAAAGGAGCCCCCAGGTCCTCAGTAGCCTGAACAGGAAGGTCTCTAAAAAAGGTGACATGTGAGTCCTGACTTCATGGGGGTGAGCATTCCCGCAGGAGGCGGAACCCTCAAATATGGTCTGAACAGCAGAAAAAGGCGGCTATCATCTCTGCTGAAAGTGACTCCAAGGCTCATTCTTCAAATATTTCAGTAATCCCAGAGTGTTTTCTCACAGTGAGTTTGTGCCAAGCTCCTTGTCACCCAGTTTGTCCCGTGCGCGTGTGTGCCTGTGTGTTTGTGTGTGTGCATGTGTCTGTAGGGGTGTGTGTGTTTGCATATATGTGTTAGCATGTGTGTGCCTGTGTGTTTGTGTGAGTGTGTGTGCATGTGTCTGTAGGTGTGTGTGTGTGTGTGTATATGTGTTAGCGTATGTATGCTTGTGTGTGTGTGCATGTGTCTGTGTGTGTGGTAGCATATGCTGTATGTATATGTATGAATGGTGAATTGAGGAGTTTCCTGTTCATCCCCCTAACCTATCCTCCCTTCTGACATTCCCTCCTCCCTGTGGAAAGAGTCTACCCCAGTAACTGAGGGTTCATTATTGCAGACTTCTCACAGCTCCCCAAACTTCTGTGATATTTGGACCCCCAGGCCTCCTCCTCATGATTGTCCCTCTGCCATGTGCCCTGTCTTCTCCCATCTGGCCACGCTGTATTATTCCTATTCCTACAAGAATAGTCTGAAATGCCACCTCTCAAGAAGCCTCCATGCAACTCCCCAGGCAGAATGAGTCACCCCCTCTTCTGCCCTCTCAGCCTCAACCACCTCAAGGACATCACATCAGCAGCAGCAGCCACGTGGGTGTTTGTTTCTGTCCCTGGATTCTAAGTTCCTGAAGGACTGGACACATCCATCACCCACATGTAAACCCAGCACCTAGCACAGTGGCTGCCTTACAATAGGGTTTAAGACACACAAAAGGAATGCAAACATCAGACTACCCTACAGCTGCTAGAACTCAGAAAGGGATCCCCATCATTTAAGGGATTCGACAAAGGTCTTCATTTCTGTTCTTCCCAGCACCAACCTCCATGGCTGCACTCATCCCTACTCCTTCCTCCTGTTAAGATTGGCCAGTCAGGAGAGGGGTAGGGGCAGGAGCAGCTACACCTGGTCTCCTCCACCACCCATGGTGGGGTGCACCCTTGGTGGGACCTGGTGAGCATGACAGCCCCTGGGCCTAGGGGACTTGGAGCCTCCGCAGCCCCACAGAGGAGGAGCTGTTCAGCCACTTGCAGAGACAGCCAGAGAGTGCTTCAAGGACTGCAGGGAGCTCTGGAGAAGCAGGGAGTTCAGGACCCTCTTTTGTGGGGCGTGAGAAATTTAGGCAAGATCATGTCTATAAAAGAGGCTGTCACTTTGGGTTATCAATACTTTCACCTCCCTACGCCTTCCAGATCAGAGTGCACGCTTTACTTGTTTTTATGGATTATTGTGTCAACCAAAATGAGAGGTCAGAATCACCCTAAAGATCTGAAACTTCTTTGAGATTTGACAAATGTACAACATTTTAATGCCACTTCTATTTTTAGGAAGCTGTGACTGAAGAAAACATTTTATTGTATAGCATTGCCCAAATTATTTATTCAGTATTTTCTAAATCTACATAATGTCATACAACATGTGAAAAGTAAAAAGCAAGAACTTTTTGGGCCACGAGTGGTGACTCATGCCTGTAACCCCAGAACTTTGGGAGGCCAATGCTGGAGGATTGTTTAAGACTAGGAGTTGAAGATCAGCCATGGCAACAGGGTGAGACCCTGTCTCTACAGAAAATTTTAAAAATTGACCAAGTGCAGTAGCACGTGACTGTAGTCCCAGCTTCTCAGGAGGCTAAGGCAGGAGGATTACTTGAGCCTGGGAGTTTGAGGTTGCTGTGAGTCATGGTGGTGCCACTGCACTCCAGACTGGGTGACAGAGTGAGAGCCTGTCTCAAAGAAAACAACAATAACAACAACAACAGCAACATAAGAAATAATTTTTAAAAATTAAACACCAAAAAGCTAAGTTGACAGAAGACTTGTGGGACCCAAATGACCAAATCATGCAATTTCTTACTTTTGATTTAGTAAGAGGTCTGCCGAGTGTCAGTATTCCCAGAATGTTCCATCTCATGAAATATCATTTCCTGTGATGAATCCACTCCTTAATCCAGGTCCTCTGAGAAGCAAGTGCCTACATGGGATTCACATGAGGAGATTTCATTGGGAGAAACCCTGGGAGCACTTCTGATACACTTCTGACTCCAGGTACAGAAGATAGGGACAGGAGGTTGTGCAGGTGCATCCTACACTACAGTGAATGGTGTTGGGACAACCGGATGCCACATGCAGAAGAATGAGGCAGACCCCTTCCTTACAGCACACACGAAAACTAGCTCTAGATGAATGGCAGATGTCCACCTAAGACATGAAAATATGAGAGTCTCAGAAGAAAAAAGAGCAGTGAATTTTTGTGACCCTGGATTTCGCAAAGACTTCTTCTTCTTCTTTTTTTTTTTTTTTAAATACAGATTTTTCCTCTTGTTGCCCAGGCTAGAGTGCAATGGCACAATCTTGGCTCGGCTCACCGCAACCTCTGGCTCCTGGGTTCAAGCAATTCTCATGCCTCAGCCTCCCCAGTAGCTGGGATTACAGGCATGAGCCACCATGCCCAGCTAATTTTATATTTTTAGTAGAGACCAACATGGTTTGTCCATGTTGGTCAGGCTGGTCTCAAACTTCCCACCTTAGGTGATCTGCCCACCTCAGCCTCCCAAAGTGTTGGGATTACAGGTGTGAGTCACGGCGCATGGTGGCAAAGGCTTCTTAAGTACCGTATGCCAATAGCACAAATGGCAAAATAAAAGGTAGTTGAATTTCATTTCATGCAAATATAAAACTTTTGTGCTTCAAAAAGAACTACATTTCGAAAGTTAAAAAAAACCTACAGAATGGGAGAAAATATCTGAAAATCATATATCTGGTAAGGGACTGGTATCCTGAATGTAGAAAGAACTCTTGCAACTCAATATTATAAAGTGAAAATAGCCCAATTTAAATATATGCAAGGAATTTGAATAGACATTTCTCCAAAGTGAGACAGGTAAACTGCACGGTGGTCGCAAATGAATAGAAAATTTTTTTGTTGTTTTTTGTTTTTTTGTTTTTTCGGGGTTTTTTTTTTTTTTTTTTTTTTTTGCTTTTTTTTTTTGTTTTGTTTTGAGACGGAGTCTTGCTCTGTCCCCCAGGTTGGAGTGCAGTGGCGCGGTCTCCGCTCACTGCAAGCTCTGCCTCCCGGGTTCACGCCATTCTCCGGCCTCAGCCTCCGGAGTAGCTGGGACTACAGGCGCCTGCCACCACGCCCGACTAACTTTTTTGGTATTTTTAGTAGAGATGGGATTTCACCTGTGTTATCCAGGATGGTCTGGATCTCCTGACCTCATGATCCACCCACCTTGGCCTCCCGAAGTGCTGGGATTACAGGCGTGAGCCGCTGCGCCCGGCATGAATAGAAAATTTTAGGCAGCTGTTTCAGGTGACTAGCAAAAGGAATCTGTTGAAATATCTGCAGAGGCTCTGGGCTGACAAGATGCTGAAAAACAGCGTGTGGACCAAGCTGTGTAAGAATGAGTGGACCCAGCATGGCCCTGAATGTGACCTAGGTTTCACCTAGCACCTCATTATATGCTGGTTAACATACTAAACCCACACCGGCCAGCCCGCTAGCATTTCCCAGAATACCCATAATTGGTGTAAAAATGCGGGCACCACAGTTCTGAGAAATCTCAACCTTCTCCCAGGAATTTTCATGAATATTCCACTCCTAGGTTAAAGAAACCCAGAAAGGTGGCAGCCCCAAACCCCCTTGCACCTGCCTGCCTCTTGGGTCCTCCCGCACTCCCTTTACTTGAGTGTGTACTTTTCCTTTTACAATAAATCTCCGTCCTTTCTCTATTTCCTACTGGTCCTTGAATTCACTTCCCCGGCAGTGTCAAGAGTCTGGACACTGGCTGGAGTCGAGGTCCCACCAGCGTTTGGGGACCTCCCCTTGCCCACTGGCATCAGAAGAAGAATGCAAATGGCAGTGAGCCCAGGAAAAGGTTTTCAGTGTCCACAGTCCTCAGGGAAATGCCAATGGCACCCACAAGGGGACGCCTCACCCCGCTGGAATGGCTGACCCCAAACACGGTGAGGGTGGAGGGGGTGGGGCCTGCGTTCCTTACAGGACAGAGAGCAGGAGACCTAGAGTCGCCTTCTGTTCCATCCAGCCCAAGGTCTTCTCTGCCCTACGACGTCCATGCTCGGGGGCCCCCAGCACAACGGAGAAACCAGCAGCGGGGTCGGGGAGGCGACAACGGGAAGCCCCTGCCGTTGGGACACTCAGGACCTAGTGCGTCCCGGGGGGCCGTCCCGCAGCAGCTCCAGGGCAAGGAGGATGGGGGGGTCCTCGCAGGGGCCACACTGTTGGAGCCCCACGAATCCGAGCGGGACGGTGACGTCTCCACACTGAGCCGGTGGCAAAGTTCCCCTGAGGATGAGGGAGGAACCTCGTGCTCCTCACCCCACCAGCCCCGCATTTCCTGGCTCCTCCTGACACGGGAACCGCCTTTCCCTTGCCGTGACCGGTAAGTCCTCCCAGGTCTTCCAATGGTCGTTTGGTCCGGAGGCTGTGGACCCGGAGGCCCGGGGGCATCAGCCGGCAGCGGGGAACCCACTCCGGGGTATCCACTCGGCAGGACTCGGGTCGGGAACTCAGGCGCAGCAGGTGCCCTTGGAGCAGAACCCGGAAAGGAGGCAGCGGGATGGAAATTGAAACCCCCAGGGGTAACATTCCTGGAAAATCATATGTGGTTGAAATCAGCAATCACCCGTAATATCCTCCCTATGACAGCACAGTTGGGTAAATATCTAGAACCAGTGCCTCGTCACTGCAGCAGCCCCATGCGCCCTTGCTCGGATTCTGCATCCCCGAACCCTCGTGGCCCCCAACAGATCGGGCAAGCCCACCCGGTGACCGTCCCCGGGGCTCCCGGCCCCTCTTTCTTACTCCTTCACTTCTATATTTTCACCTCTTTCAGGATCGAAACCATGAAAAGCTCCCCGGCCCCTGCCTGTGTCCACTCTTATTGGCCACATGCCCGGGACGAAATTTGATTGGATTCTTCTCATCTTTCCAGGGAGTCTTTATGCCATTTCAAACGAATATGAATTCATATTCCTCATTCAGACTTGGGTATTTTTGACTCTTGATGAGTCCTGTCACCCTGTCCTTCAGGAAGCCTGTGCCAGTTTCCCCTCCCTCTACAGTGGACTCTCCTCAGACGCCAAATAGAATGAAGAAGAGGATGACGATGAGGCTTCAGGAACTGAGGCTGGTGGCCATGGTTTTGGGTTGGGCTGTGCCTGGGGCCATGGAGGGTGGTGCTGAAATGGAAACACAAGAGTGACAGCCCTTGTCCAGTCCCCAAATCTAAGGAGCCGCCTCCTGCCCTCCTGCCATCCCAGGTCATCCTGCAAGGCAGAGGTTTTGTCCCCTTCTGCTGTTGGGCAGGCACTGTGACAGGTCTTGGGTTAGGAAGTAATAGGGGGTGTCCCCTGTCCTCAAGGAGCTCACATAGCTGCTGAGGGAAGCAAGGGGACACCGCATCCCACCCTCCTGCTGTGTTGGAAGAGGAGGTGATGCCCCAGGGTGGGGTGGGGGAGAGTCTCAGGGCTGACATGGGATACAGACCAAGAAAGAGGAAGGAAAAGTGTTCATAGGAGGAGGGAACACTAAGGAGAAAGGTGGAAACACCGTGATGCCCACAGTTTTGAGGGCGGTGAGAAATCCACAGTGAGTGCAGCAGAAGCAGGCGCAGTGAGGAAGAGGAGTCAGCAGGGAGAAGGGTGAGGATGGGAGAGCACAGGTACCCCCAGGAGGAACCCCCATGAGGGGGGTCATGTTCACACTCACTCAAACACTGACACACATACACACTCACACACACTCTCCACACACAAATCTACACTCACCCACACACACACAGTCACACACAGTAATGACACACACACTCAAACATTAATGACACACACTCACATTCACACACATTTGCACACAGACTAATGACACACTCACACATTCACACACACTAATGACACACTCACACTCACACTGGGGTAGTTAGATCTCAAATCAAGACAGCTCTTCTCGTTACCTGCCAGCTCCAGCCTTTTCTCCCTGTGCATCAAGAATTCCTCCAGCCATCTCTTGCAGCCTCCCAGTGAAATCCTCTGGAAGAACATGGTCACATCCCTGTCCTTCTCCCACTTCTCTTTCATCTGCCTAGCTCCAGCATGAACCACTGTCCACTTTCTGTTGTCTGAGTCAAAGAGGAGGAACTTCCATCCATCGAAGCTGAACTACCAAGATCCATGGATGTGTCCATCAACTTCTCACTCACAAGACATCCTGGCCTATAGAGTGAGGTGGTCTGATCCCATGAGAAAAAAATCAGCTCTGGTCTTGAATATCCTGAGCTGTGAGACCTCGTGTCTCTACGAGGCCAACCTGTGAAAGCAGCCGGGAGGGAGGCTGTACCCTCATGTCACTTGTGTCACTTGTTGGCAATGACTTAGGCTGAGAGTAGAGCACAGAATCCAGAGAGGATGCGGCAGGGTGGAAACTGAAACCTCCACGTGCGAACTTTCCCCAAAAGTCATTTGTGGTTGAAATCAGCAATCACCTATAATACCCGCCCTACGACAACACAGTTGGGTAAATATCTAGAACCAGCGTCTTGTCACTGCAGCAGCCCCGGGCGACCCTGCTGGATTTTGGATTTGCATGAAGCCTTTAGCCCTTTCGTTTGGTCAATTTCTCCCAATCGGAATGGCTGTATTTATCCAATGCCTATACCCGCATTGTATCTAGGAAGTAACTAACTTGCCTTTGATCAACCAAATTGGAAAACCTTAAGCTTGAATGACTAGGAAAACAGCGGAGGGGGAAAACTCAAATGACTAATGCCAGGAAAAAAAGAAAAAACATCACTACCAACCTTACAGAAACAAAAAGGACTATAAGGGAATACTATGTACAACTGTATGTCAATGAATTCAAGAACCTGGATGAAATGAACATCTTTCTTTTCCAAGAAACAAAAAGGACTATAAGGGAATACTATGTACAACTGTATGTCAATGAATTCGAGAACCTGGATGAAATGAACATCTTTCTTTTCCATTTATTTTCCATTTATTATTGAGCCACTTTTGATTGTATCCTCCCCTCTCTACCAGAGAGGACAAAGATAGATCACCAGAGACAATTTTAGACTCTTGTTGGGCTAGGGACAGCAGCAGTGGCACAACAAGCTTCTCTGATGCTACAGATTGGCCTTCTCACGATCTGCCACTTCTCCAGACATTTATTGTTTTCTGTTGAAGATGCTGGAGTTCTAAGCCAGCACTCTAAGGATGATTCATTTTCTTCAAGTGTTTCCTGTGTATATACAAGAGATGATAGAGAGACACAGAGGAGAGAGAGAGAGAGAGAGATGTTAACAAACTTCTGTTTGTTTTTCTCTTGTTGATTTGTCTTTTGTTACAGCTAATAACTCAGAAGAGTTGTGAAAAAATCATTTTTCCTCTCGTGCAGTACAAAGACTTATCAAGTGCACACTAATAAACAGCTGATCTGGCTCCTCCAGCCCATGAGCCCTGTGCTTGGCTCTGTTTGGGAACACACTGAGAAGTCTGGCCTCTTTGGCTGCCACAGGATGCATTTCCAGAAACACCTGTTAGGCCTCTGTGGGTGACTCACGCCTTCCTACCTGAAGCCTTATTGGCTCCTGCAAGTGCTAAAGAAACCCCTGGGGACAGGCTAGGCTGTCTGTTCCTACTGGATTTTAGGCCAGGAGACTTCTGGTGAGGGCAGCACAGGCAGGGAAATTAGGAGCTGTGGACAGGGAGTGGAGGAGATCAGGAAGGGATGGCAAGACCCCCAGCCTGACCCCAGTCCCCAGTGCCCTCTAGAAGCAGAAATAGGAAAAGGAGGTTGAGGGCAGGCAGTACTGCAACCTCCTGTGCTGAGCATACAGCTAGGTCCAGCCCGGTGGCCCCGCACCTGCAGATTCAAGGCAGCCCTGCCCTGCACTAACCCTGCACCTCCCAGGCCCACTGCTCTCCCACTGTGACCCCACCCGGAGACCGGTCTATCCAAAGACCAGGGCATTGGCCAGCAGCCCAGTGCTCCGCTCCACGGCCTCTGTCAGGCAGGACAGAGCTGGAGCCCAGGCAGAGATGAGGACAGGGGAGGATGGCCCTGGTCAGCCAGGGATGTTCCATCGTGCTGGGCCCGGGGCCTGTGTCACAGAGAACCTACGTGATCTTGCTTCCTCCACTTTCCTACCTCACAGGCCCTATATATTTGCCAGAAACCACCTGCATTCCTAACTCTTTGCCAGGTCTGCTTTCTTGGGAACAAAATGGCACAATCAACACAACATCCAAGGCATCATAGGCAACAAACAATAAGAAAATATTTGCTACCTTCTTCCTGGGCAGGGGCTTCCTGGAAGAGTAAAGTTCTCTGAGGTGTCAGGGACCAGCAGCCAGGGGAACTGCGTGGCAGACCCCTGTGACAATAGCCAAAGAAATTCAGGAATTCCCAGAAAGCAGAGGGTGCTGGAAATCCATGTGGGAGATCTTCTCCTTGCACCAAGATTTTCCTCAGAGGCTCCTTCTCCGGTGCCCTGAGCAGGGCCAAGCCTGGCCAATGTTAGAATTTCTGCTGGGCTGAGCAAACAACAGCAAAAGAAGAAGCAGTCTTAGGTGTGACTTGGAGGTGGAAACTGGGTGTGGCCAGAAAAGTGGGTGGAGTCTGGAGGCCAATGAGCGCCCCACCCTGGCAAGTCAGAGCTGGATAGGGCAGGGGACCTAGGCACAGAAGTGGGCCCCTTGTAACCTGCACAACCTGCAAAAGGATTTGTATTTGTATTTCATGTACCCATTGGGTAAGGTGGCATGTATCTCCAGCTTCCTTAAGGTGAGCTCAGTTTAGGAAGTTTCTTTTCTACTGAACTGTGTCAGGAATCTCACCAACGCCTGACGCTGCCCACCACATCTCTTTTGCTGCTGCAACAGCTGGAACCTGCCTGGGAGGCCCCGGCTGTGAAGGCTGGAGACCCAAGGAGGCTGCCCTGACACCTCTCCTTGTTTCCTGAGCCAGGGGGCCCATCTGAGCCCCTTCGCCCCAAGGTGTCTGTTTTCTATGCATTGTATGAGGCTTGTGTCTTCATAGAAATGGCATTCTAGTAAGAGAGAGAAATTTTAAATGGATAGACATGTAAATTATATGGTATGTGTGTTGGGCAGAATAATTCCCTCTCTGACCCAGGATGGCAGATCCAGTCCCTGGAACCTCTGTGTTGGGTACATGGAAAGGGCAGTGAAAGCTGCAGACGGAGCTGAGGTGGCCGATCAGCTGCCCTGGGAGAACCAGCCAGGCAGGGGTGGAGTTCTTATGTGAACCAGGACTCAGCCTGGTGGAGCTGCCTTTGAAGATGAGGAAATGGGGCCCTGAGCCATGGATGTGGGCAGGTGGAGCAGCTGGAAAAGGCGAGGAGGAGACAGGTTCTCCCGAAGAGCCTCCCGAAGGAACACAGCCCTGACAGCACAGTGATGTTAGCCCCGTGAGACTGTTCAGACTTCTGAGCTCCAGAATGATAAGAGAATGAATGTGTGCTGTTTTAAGCCACTAAGTTTGCAGTAAATTGCTGCAACCACAATGAAAAGTTTATAAGGTTTGTTTGACTGTTTCTTTATCGGGACAGAGTCTTACTCTGTCGCCCAGGCTGGAATGCAGTGGCTCTATCTTGGCTCACTGCAACCTTCGCCTCCTGGGTTCAAGTGATTTTCCTGCCTCAGCCTCCCAAGTAGGTGGGATTACAGGCACGCGCCACCACACCCATCTAATTTTTGTATTTTTAGTAGAGACAGGGTTTCACCATGTTGACCAGAGTGGTATTGAACTCTCAACCTGAGGTGATCCACCCACCTTGGCCTCCCAAAGTGCTGGGATTACAGGCATGAGCCACCAGGCCTGGCTTACTAAGGTATGTTTTAGAGTGGTCGTTGCTTTAGGGGAACAAGTTCAGGTGAAGAAGGTCCAGGATGGACTGGGCAGGCAGAGGTCTCGCATTATGAAATAGGGGGCTTTACATTTAACAATGTTAAGATGAAAAATTTTATGTTACATGAATTACACTACAATTTAAAAAAAAAGAAAGAACGAAAGAAATGAATACAAGGATTCCAAATGGGAGGGGCAGGGAGAACCAGGCGTGGAGGGAGTGCCACCTGGGAGCAGGTGTGGGAGTGGGCCGGGCAGATGCCCGAAGGGCAGTCCACGCTGAGCAGAGGGCAATGCAAAGTCCTGAGGCATGGAGATATCTGCAGGGCTCTGAAGACCAGTGAGGAGGCCAAGGGTGGGGGTAGGAACTGAGCAAGCCAGGCGGTAGATTGGAGGACAGCTGGCGAGACTGCACAGGACTCTAGGCGTCTGTAGTGACTTTGGTTTTACTGAGAGAAAAGGGGCACTTTTGGAGGGTTTGGAGCAGAGGAGGGACATGAGTAGCGAGGTTCTGAAGGATCACTCCAGCTGCTCTGTTGTCAGGAGCCATTTGGGAGGTGGGGACAGGCACAGAGGACCAAGTAGGGCAGGACTGCAATCACCCTGGCCAGGAGGACAGTGGCCTAGAACCAGGGTCGGGTACTAGATGACAGTGTGGTCAAATCATAGATATTTTATTTCTAGTCCAAAGAAGAGATAAGAAAGAGGTCCTGCAAATAGGTGATTTTTTTTTTTAATTCTTCACAGCCTTACCACACAACCTCTAAACCTTCAGTAAAGTTGGCTACATTCACAAGTAGCTGGTGTCACTTTGGTGGGGGCTTTGTAGGGAAGTGGGCAAGGTGTCTTTTAAGGAAGACTCAGGAGAAGAGCTGGTCTTCCAGTTGCGGAGGGAATGGAGTTGCAAGAAGAAAACAGAGAGGTTGAGCGACACGCAGTGGGAACAGGAGCTCAGCGGACAGGAGCTCCGGGCCTAGAGAAGGCAGGACGATAGTGCCGTGTTCGCACAGAAACCAGGCAACAGAGGGCGCCAGCACCCACCGGACATGAGGCAGGGCCACTGTCACAGCCAGGCCAGGACCTGCAGAGCCCTAAACCCTGAAAAAAGGTGGGGTCCCCCACCTACATATTAAAGAAAACATGTGTGTGCCATTACATGCTGGTGTCCAACAACTGCTAAAATTACATTAAATCCTTTCTAGAATTTTGTGGCTGGGACTTGAGCCTGGTCTTGGTCCGTTTACTGATGACGAATCTAGTACTGAACTGGACCCAGTTCCTGACGAGGAGCCCTGTCCTGGAATCACTCACACGTGACAGTTGACAGGTGGCCCCACCGGGTTTGCATGGTGGGTGGGTGTTCTGCTAGGCCGGCCTCTCCACGCCCAGGGGTTTCTGCTCATCAGAGAGTTTGCCCAGAGACTCTGAGGAAGAAAGCAGTCACCTCAGGCCTCTCCATCCTAGAGACGGCAGAAGGACAAACGTCTCCTGCTGGCACAAGGTAGTGGGGTGGAGGGTGGCCGGTGTTCCAAACACCAGTGCAGAGGGAACGTGTGTGTGTTTGGGAGTGAAGGAGGAAAGCAGGGGCTCGGGTGGTGAGAGAACCAGGGGCAATGAAGTAAAAGTGGGGTTGGGGGAGCTGCTGGGGGTGTGGGGGTGGGGACGCTGGATAAGGCAGGGAGGACAGGGGTGGCTCTGCGGGTCCTCTGCCTCCACACCAAGCACTCAGGGATCCGTGCCTCCCGCCAGTCTGGAGTCCCAATCGTCCCTCTCTCCAATTTGGGGGACAGGGATTTCTTCTTGTTCTCCTGCCATAACTCCTTCCTTCTGACTTCTCTTGTCCCATTCTCCCTCAGATCCTCCCCTCCACTTATGCCAAGGCTTCCACAGCCTCGATCTGCTTGGCCTTGGCATTCCCAGCCTGGGTGTTGAAACCATTGGCCTCAAGGCAGCTGGGCAGGGAGAGGATAGCTAGAAGCCTAGGGCACACTGCCACAAAAAGGCTGTGACTCATTTTCAGGAATTAAAAATGCAGTCCAATTCATTTTAAAACTTTTGTCTCTCTTGGGACTATAGGCTGAATTTTCTTTATAGCAACAGGCTTCCAGGGACTACATGAAATTATTGGTTCCTCTTTCCTTATCATCTGCTTCTTACTTCAATTAAAACTCCACTTCAGCCGGGCATGGTGGCTCACTCCTGTAATCCCAACACTTTGAGAGGCTAAATAGGGAGGATTGTTTGAGCCCAGGAGTTTAAGATCAGCCTGGGCAATGTGATGAGACCCGTCTCTACACCAAAAATTTAAAAATTAGCTGAGTGTGGGGGCTCACGCTTGTAGTCCCAGCTATTCTGGAGGCTGAAGTGGGAGGACTGATTGAGCCTGGGAGTTCAAGGCTGCAATGAGCTGTCCTCATGCCACTGCACTCCATCTGGGCAACAGAGCAAGACTTGGTCTCAAAAAAAAAAAAAAAAATTCTACTTCATATGTAACCATCATTTCGGTTTGGAAGCCACTGCCTAAAGCTGACATTTTGCAGTTGGAATATGGCTATTCCTTCCCATCTTCAGGTTGGCTCAGGCCAACCTGGGATTCAGGACCACAGAGGAGAACAAGGGTGGAAGGGCCCCTTTCTCCTTTCTGTGTGTCCTTCCCAGCCTATCTGCAGCTCTTTCTTTGTCTTCAGTATTGGGTCTGCATCCCAGATGTCAGGACCCATGTACAGGCCTGGTGTGCTCCTTCCTGTGATACATCAGACTTGTAGAAAATATTGGCAAGGAGCTACTCCATGGTCATATCACACATGCACATGCACACACATGCACCCACATGCGTGCGTGCACACACACACACCCTGACCTTGGCCCACCCCCGTTGGTGTCCCCACAGCAGCAACATTTGTAGGGTGGTAGCAGTGAATCCCCCTCCATGCACTCTTTGGTCCTGGGTGTGTACAGAACAGGCTCCACTCAGGACAGATTTGAGACCCCTTCTCCAGACCAAGAGGCGGAAGTGCACCCTCAAAATTGAGGTGCTTTAACCTTAGCAGCCAGAGAACCATGTAGGGGATGTGTAAAAAATGTGCATTCCTAGGCCCCTTCAAACCCTTGACCCACTGTCCTCTGAGCAGACAACCCCTTATCCCCCCAGCCCCAGAGACAGCCCTGCCCAGAGTCCACGGTTAGTTTTTTTAAAGTCTGTTCCATCTAGTTATAAAGGACAGTGGTACAGACCCACTTACCAGGCATCACCAGAGTTCCAGCATCTGAATCACCCTCTGGGTCTAACATGCACTTGAATTAACTGGCATACTGCCCGGCACACAGAGGGAATCTAGATGTGGAATGGATATGGGTGGTGTTACACGCCACATGTTTGCCTGCCCTCCAAATTCATATGCAAAAATCCTAACTCTCAAAGTGATGACATTTAAGTCATTAGTCATGCAAGTGGAGCCTTGTGGGATTAAGAGGTGACAGG
The DNA here is from genome assembly GCF_003255815.1 of Theropithecus gelada. NCBI lineage: Eukaryota > Metazoa > Chordata > Mammalia > Primates > Cercopithecidae > Theropithecus > Theropithecus gelada. The sequence goes on from NC_037671.1 coordinate 116,270,599, forward strand.
AGAGTTTGCTGTCACTCTCTGCTCCCCACTGTGTGAGGATACAACAGGAAGACAGACATCTGGTGAGGAAGAGAGGGCCGTCGCCAGATACCGGACCTGCTGACACCTTAACTTGGACTTCCCAGCCTCCAGGACGGTGAGAAATAAATGCTTGGTGTTTCAGCCACCTGGCCTATTCTGTTGTGGCAGCCTGAACTGACTAAGGGAGCGGGGTCTGATGATGAAATGGGACAGGTGTAAAAGTGAGGTGGGAAGGAGGACTACAAATACTAAGTTTTAAGAGGAAACCTTGTGCAAAAAGTGGCTTGAGAAATTTGAAAATGACACAAAACTTTGTTCTAAGACAAATTTTCAGAATTCAAAACTTAGAGCCCCAAGACTTTTCCCAATGATAGACTTGACTTTCCTTGAGGTCTTGGCCCCAGTAGGACGGCTGGGCTCTATTATAAAACCCATCTGTTATGGTAGACCAGTTGCTGCCTGTTCGCAGCTAGTTTAATTAACATTTGGGTGTGCTTGGTAAGAGAAAATCTCAACCATTTAAGAGAAAAGAGTTTGAATGGGTTAGGGATATGGGAGAGGGGAGAAAGGAGATGGGAGAAAATATAGGAATGGGGAGGGGTACCAGAAAGAAAGGGAACAGCAAAAGAGGCAAGGAAGAGAAGGGAAGAGGAAATTGGAGGAAGGGAGGAGCTCACATAACCTCCAACCATCCTGCTCACACCAGAGGGGTTTTTTGCAGGGGCCATGGGGATGGCAGAGGAGAGTTTATTCAAAGTTAATTTTGTTTTTAAATGTCTTCTTTCATTTTTCAATAAGTAATTATATTCTGAATACTTGGAAAACACTCCCTTCACAAAACTGTTATTTAATGTGGTCTCTACAGGCCTGCCCTCAGTTGTTCCAGGGTAAAGAATTTGGGCAGTGCCCGCACCCACGCTGTTGGACATTTCTTCACCATACCAGTGAGGGTATTTGTGTCCATGCCCAACGTCCTGCCTGTTACTCTCCACAATGTGCCAAGAATGCCCCTGACTTGTAGCCCGGTGCGCCTTCTTTTGCTTCTACTGTTGCTACTAACAGCCTTGGAGATCATGGTTGGTGAGTGTCCTGAGATCTCAAGACCTGGCTGAGAACAAGGAGGAGGAGGGAGAAAGGTGGGAGATAGGCGACTGGGGTCTCATGCAGGCTTCAGGCAAGCCAGTACCTGCTCTTAAGGATGAGGTGAGGGAGAGGATCCCTGGGATGTTACCCCCAGTTCGTGCTAGAGCCCAGCCGGAGGCCCTAGGCCAGGCACGGGCTCACAGGGGGCAGCTCTACAATGCTACCCCCCACCTTCTACTCCAGGACTCTTTCCTGAATGCCCGGGACCCCGGAGGAATTCAGCATGTGTCCCATGATAAACGCCTCTTTTTCCTTTCTGTTGAATGTCCTATGTGTTCAGCTAGATTTTAAGTCTCAGGAGGTCACACACCGGCTTGTCTGTTTTGTGCCTCGGAACTTGGTAGATGTTGCTAAAAGTATTTGTGACATGAATCCTCCTGTTAACACCATTAACACTAAGTACACCCCAGGGGTCCCCGGTACCATCAAGTATCTCACCCCAGACAGTCAGGGGGAGATGGGAGCAGGGATCTGGAGGGTTGAGGGAGTCTGGGATGGAACCGCCCCCTCTGCCAGCCTGGCCTGGTCCAGGGAGATTTGGGTCACAGACGCGCAGGTTCTAATGGGCCTCTTCCCCTGTCCTGGACCTCATCTGCATCTTTCTCTCACAGGTGCTCACTCTCTTTGCTTCAACTTCACTATAAAATCATGGTCCAGACCTGGACAGCCCTGGTGTGAAGCACAGGTCTTCATGAATAAAAATCTTTTCCTTCAGTACAACAGTGACAGCAACATGTTCAAGCCTCTGGGCCTCCTGGGGAAGAAGGTAAATGCCACCAGCACATGGGGAGAATTGACCCAAATGCTGGGAGAAGTGGGCCGAGACCTCAGGATGCTCCTTCTTGACATCAAACCCCAGATAAAGACCAGTGGTAAGTGTGGAATGGGGTGGGGAAACAGAGGCAGGCAGCAAGAGAAGGGAGGGAAGAGCACAGGTGGGGAGGGGCTTTAGGTGTATTTGTCTATTGATCGTTGGCCCAACCATAGACACACATGGGACCCAACGGGCAGGAAAGGGCAAGTCCAGACAGAAAGAATACAGGCCCCTAAATGTGCAGAGAAACACTTGACCTATTGGAAGATGATGGACCTCTCAAGAGTGGAGGATGATGGCTTTGTGTCTGGATTGCAGGTCCTTCCACTCTGCAGGTCGAGATGCTTTGTCAACGTGAAGCAGAACGATGCACTGGTGCATCCTGGCAGTTCGCCATCAATGGAGAGAAATGCCTCCTCTTAGACGCGATGAACATGACCTGGACAGTAATTAATCATGAAGCCAGTAAGATCAAGGAGACATGGAAGAACAACAGAAGGCTGGAAAAGTATTTCAGGAAGCTCTCAATGGGAGACTGCAATCACTGGCTCAGGGAATTCTCAGGGGACTGGGAGGCGATGCCAGAACCGACAGGTAACTGAGCCAGGCGGGAGAATGTGGCAGCTCCCTTTAAAGGTCAAAAGCCTTCCCTGTGTGAGTGTCAGCATGTGTGCAATAGAAAATTTGATTGACTTCTCCATGGGCTTCTTGACTGGAGAGTCAGTGATGGCCATGAGGATTTCCCACCATCCTCCCTTTCCCATTCCACCTCCCACTGTTTCTTCCTCAGTATAGAAACCCCTTCCCATTAACCAATGATCTAGTCACCAATGACCCACCACTAAATGGTCCCAAGTCTATCTGCATCATTGCAAACATCCAGNCTTGAACTTATTTGTGACACAGATTCCTTTGCTCACATGTTTCCTTGCTGACCTTCTGCCTACTATCACCCTGCTCTCCTTCCGCATTCCTCTTGCTGAGAGTGAAAATACTAATCAATAAATACTGAGGGAACTCAGAGACCCGTGCCAGTGCGGTCCCCTGGGCCCACTGTTCTTTCTCTATACTTTGTCTCTGTGTCTTATTTCTTTTCTCAGTCTCTTGTCTCACCTGACGAGATATACCCACAGGTGTGGAGGGGCTGGCCTCCTTCAACATCAGGTGGCAAAAAGGTGAGTGGCAAGCTGGTCTCTGGCCCTTGAGGATGTCTTAGTCTGGTAAGGACTTGAGAGAGGTGAGCCATGGGTCTCACCCAAGCCCCCTCCCCGATCCATCTTCCTCCATAGAAATGGTGCACTGCCTTAGTCTTGAGCCCCCACACTACACAGCAGGGCTGGCAGCACAAACGTGCAGTGAGAGGAGGGACGAAGCAAACAACTCCTCCTGAGGAGGGGCAAGGTCCAAGATCTGGAACACCTGCCTGGGGTGTTGTCTCCTCGCCAACCAGCCCAGGGTTCCCCCAGCCCTTTGATGGAAAGTTTGTTTGCTGTCTGCGTTTAGCATGACTTAGCTCAGCAAGGTTCCATCCCCTTTTCCCGTTCTCCCTGAGAAGACTTGCTGGTGGCACTTGCGGCTGCAGCATTTACTCCCAGATAACACACAAGGTGTGGTATAAGAAATCCTTTCACCACCCTCTAACCATTACAGCTCTGAACTCCTGCAACCTGTTCAAGAAGGACAATCCCAGCACATGATTAGCCATGTAAATTTCAGACTCACGTTGATTGAAAGAATGCTGGAAAAGCACCACGGCCGGGGCGGCAACGTCTTCGAGGTCGCCTGTGCTCCGATGGCGTCACACCCCTTGGCCTATCTAGAGGTTTTTTTTTTTTTTTAATACATTCCTCAAGTATTTATTGGGCACCTACTATGTGTCAGGCACTGTTCTAGGTACCTGGGATACATCAGGGATTCTTGCTGTCCCGAGGTCAGAGATGAGGAATTCCACAGGATGAGTCTTCTGTTCTTAAATCCAGTGTAAAGACAAGGCCGTCGGGGAGGAGGGAGTAAGATCTGGGCATCAGAGCCCCCCAGCTGCTGCTCGTGGGAGTGAGGACACCAGGCCCCTGACTGTGCTCTGGCCTCTCTCCTAGCTCCCTGCCCAGGCCCACAGCTATGGCCATGGCCCAGGAGCTCAGCCACCTCCTGCCCAGTCTGTGGCAGGCCATCCAGCAGCCTCAGTCACCTCTGCAGCCCGAGCCTGTCTTCACCATGGACAGAGCCAAGGTACCGCCCCTTTTCTGGAAGCTGTACATCTACACGGGCTACTGGCCACTGCATCGGACCTGGCGCTTCCTGGCGCTTCTATTTCCGCATGCGGTTCAGCCGCTGCTGCTGCGGCTGGCCCTCTTTGTGGGGACCATGGACCTCTGGGGAGACCCACACGCCCTGCCCCTCTTCATCACTGTCCTCGCCTCTTTCACCCACCTCTCCTTCAGTGCCTTGGCTCACCTCCTGCAGGCCAAGTCCGAGTTTTCAAAAAACTACATCGAGCGGACTATTTAAGATTTTTGCATTACGTGTAGTAAGGTTGTCACATTTCAACAAAAAAAAAATTTTAGAAAACTAAGTAGAGGTTTCAGTTTTCATTATTGTTTTGACAAACTGGTGGCACTCCCCGTCAGGTAGGTACTCAGTAATGAATTAAATTAGAAATACATTATATATTTTTTTCTGGTGAGAATCTGATACACAGATAAGCACACACATAGAAAGAACTTTTTTTTTCTTTTTTAGACGGAGTTTCCCTCTTGTTGCCCAGGCTGGAGTGCAGTGGGGAGAGCTCAGCTCACAGCAACTTCCGCGTCCTGGGTTCAAGTGATTCTCCTGCTTCAGCCTCCGGAGTAGCTGGGATTACAGGCGTGCGCCATCATGCCTGGCTAATTTTACATTTTTAGTAGAGACAGGGTTTCTTCATGTTGCTCAGGCTGATCTCGAACTCCACAGGCAGAGGAAGTGAGAAGGAGCTGAGAGATGGAACCAAGAGACAAACATTTGCAGCTCCCAGCCTGATTCTGCTCTGTGCCAGCGCCTGCAATGGGCATTGTGGGGGTGTTAGCCGAGGCCAGATGGGCAGCGCCCTGCCCCAGCTTCAGGAGCCAATGATGGAGCATTCTAGAGCCTTCACAGAGAACTGTGGTCGTTGGGAGCGGAATGCACTAGGCACTGGAAGGAAGGTAGCCAACCCCAGGGGTCTGAGCTTCCAAAGGCTCTCTCTTGGGGTGTAGGGCAGTGCAGTGAGGGAAGGCCTGGCTACTTCCTTTACTACATCTACAGAAGGAGAGATGATCAGAAAAGGCCAGAAGAGTAAGACATGTTCCAGGTACCCCATTCCCACTGGCAAAGCACTTGAAGACCCTTCCTTGTCCTCTCAGATAATTTTGATCCTCTAGTCTTTAAAACAGGAGTTATAACCTCCATTTTAAAATAGAAACTGAGGCGGGGCACAGTGGCTCACGCCTGTAATCCTAGCACTTTGGGGAGGTTGAGGCAGGTGGATCACTTGAGGTCAGGAGTTTGAGACCAGCCTGGCCAACCTGGTGAAACTCCGTCTCTACTAAAAATACCACACACACACACACAAACACACACACAAATTAGCCAGGTATGGTGGTGTATGCCTGTTATTTCAGCTACTTGGGAGGCTGAGGCATGAGAATCACCTGAACCCAGGAGGTGGAGGTTGCAGTGAGCCAACATCACGCCACTGCACTCCAGACTGGGCAAAAGAGCAATACTCTGTCTCAAAATAATAAGCTGCAATAAAATAGAAACTGAGGCCCAGAGAGGTAATGAGCTTTGCCAGAAGACACAGCCAGTGAAGAGCATCACAGAGAAGCTGTGTCTCCCAGCTCCTTGCCCAGTTGTGTGGAGACCCTTGGTTTATGCTGGAGGTGGCAGAATTTTGGGGGTTCTGACACCCTCTCTCCCCAGTGGGCAGCTGCACGTGGCCAGGCACAGCTCCAGCCCCATGGTGGCTGGTGGGCAAGCGGAGGCTCTTTGGAACATGTGTTTCCACTTCACTGGAGATGGGAACTAATAGCAGAAAATCCTGTGAAGCTGCTAATGGGATAATGGAGAAAGTGTTTATTTTTCGAAGGAGGCCTGTGAGGATCTGGGGCAGGCCCAGTGTGAGGCCACGGAGGCGGGAGGTCAGTCCACTGTTAACAGGGATTAAGCAGACACCATGGGATGAGGGGGTTTCCAGAGCAGAGGCTGAAGGCAGGGCGTGGTCTGGTGCTTTCAACGTCTGCTCTCCCTTGGGACAGTAAAGCTGGACCCGAGGACTCCAATCACTTCTAGGTAGGGGGCTCCATGCTCCACGCTTTCCTCTACCTCTGCTTCCTTCTATCCTGCCCAAGGTGCAGGCGCCTGGGGGGTGGGAGTGGGGGTCATCACATGGGTCTCCTGTCCCCAGGGAGTGTGACCCTGGCAGCTTCCTGAGGGATGTCTGGGTAGCTGCCTCCCCCCATGCACAACTCTGGGAGGGAGGTGGTTCATATTGCACCTTCGGCTAGAGCCGCAACCACCCCTGGGAAGCTAGTTCTCGTCGAGAAATGTCTTCGTGAGCAAGGCACAATGGGTCTGCCCTCTCCTGTCCCCATTAGGCAGCCAGCTGTCTCTCCAACAGATAGCACTGCTCTTGGACCTCCCAGCCCTAGCCCACTTGGAAGCTCCTATTAAGCTTGAGGGCAAGAAGTCCCTTAGCAGTCCTGCAATGCGGTGGCTCTCAGGCTGTGGGTGTGGGAGAGGCACTCAGGGGCATACGGGAGGCCAAGCAGGCAGGACCCCAGGCCAGTGTAGTCCCGCCTTATTTTACATATTGACATTCCTCACATTTCTCTCCAAATACTAAGGTTTCTACTTGTAGTCCCAGCTACTCCGGAGGCTGAGGCAGGAGAATGGCGTGAACCCGGGAGGCGGAGCTTGCAGTGAGCTGAGATCCGGCCACTGCACTCCAGCCTGGGTGACAGAGCAAGACTCCGTCTCAAAAAAAAAAAATAAATAAAATAAAAATAAAAATAGGCCCGGCGTGGTGGTGCACGCCTGTAATCCCAGCACTTTGGGAGGCCAAGACAGGTGGATCACCTGAGGTCAGGAATTCAAGACCAGCCTGGCCAACATGGTAAAACCCCGTCTCTACTAAAAATACAAAAATTAGCTGGGCGTGGTGGCGCACGCCTGTAATCCCAGCTACTTGGGAGGCTAAGGCAGGAGCATCCCTTGAACCCAGGAGGTGGAGGTTGCAGTGAGCCAAGATCGCACCACTGCACTCTAGCTGGGTGACAAGAGCGAAGCTCTGTCTCAAAAAAATAATAACATAAAAGTAAAAAGCATTTAAAAATCTTTGCTCTTTCCCACTCTATGGAGGTGAAATAACTCAGGACTCAGAGAGATGCGACTTGCCAAGTTCACACAGAGCTGGAACCTGGCTGCAAGTCACTGGCCTCCTGGCCAGAGGTGGTCCCACCACCTTCTGCTTAGAGTAACCAGTGAGACTTCAGGAAAACCAGAGAGAGGCTAGAAATGGTCCTTTAGGTAGTAGAGAGGTGGGAAGAATTTGGTTGGTGTTCCCGGAGCCCCTGGAAAGTTGTTTCATCTCTCTGGGCCCTGTATAAGGCCTGCATGGGAGAGATGGCATTGAACATTGAGGGTGAGGGCAGTGAGGATGGCAGGGACCTGTGTGCAGTTGGGCTGGAGGGCCCCTGCCTTTGAGGCTGACCCAGGCTGCAGATGAGGTCCTTCCTCCCTGCAGGGCAGCCCTGCTGGAGGCCTCTTCTTTCTGGCCTGCCCAATAGTGAGTAGCCCTGGCCCAGGCTGCAGGGTCCTTTGTTTGTCCAGGCCAGCCTGGGTGTCTTCTCTCAACCCAGCCCAGGAAGGCAAGGGTCTGGAAACCCCCACCCTGTCTGCTTCTTCCAGTGTGCCTGGTAGGTATTCCAGGATTCCCGATGGACCTGCAATGCTCGAGGGTTGCCTGGCTGCTCATAACTTGAAAGCTCACCCTTCTTGGTTACCAGTGCCTCTCCGCTAGGAGAGCTCTTAAGTTTCAGATCAGAGGCAGGCCCTCTTTGTCAAGCCCTGTTTACTACAATTACATTGTATTTCCTTGGGAACATGCACTGGACATTTGTCAGTTCGATTTCCAACCTGCCCCTCATCCTCCTCACTCTCCTGTGCTGGTTCCTCGTGCCTTCTTTTCCTTGGGGAAGCAAGGGGAGGCATTTGGGGAGGACACCCCTCTGCCTCCATGCTGCTTGGCTCTGGGACAATTGGCCTAAGTTATTCCTGGAGACTTTAGGCAGACATTGGAAAGAACTTCCTGACCAACAGGGGCTTAGAAACAAACAGGAGTATGAGGCAGATGGTGAATTTGTTAGCCCTGGAGACATTCTATGGGGGCTGGGTGTGTGGAGAGGCTTGACGGGCTGTTTTAGACAGAGGTAGGTCACCTCTTAGGAGCCCTAGTCCTAAGCCCAGCTGCAGGCCCAAAGTCCATGCTTATCCCTTTGTGTGACAAATATTGGTGGAGCATCTGCTCAGTGCTGGGCATTCACTGGGCTCTGGAGAGCAGGGAGCAAGAGACCCAGTGCCTGTCCATCCTAGGTCAGGGACAAGTGACCAGAAGACTTCAAGACAGTGCATTGTCAGTGCTGTGATAGACAAAGAATCAGGTCAGGACACCTCACCCTGGCCTAGAGGGGATGGGAAAGTCTTCTTGGAGGAAGAGGTCTCTGCTGAGACTGGAAAAAGGGAGAGACGGTGAATAGAGCAAGAGCTGGACTCTAAAATCCCAGGACCTGTGTGCCATGCAGGTGCACTCAGTAGCTCAGCTGGGGCAGCATCAGTGAGCCTTTTTTAAATTATTTTTTATGTGGATAGCCCAATGAAGACAAAAATAAAATCAGCAGATCACATGAATATCCAGTAACCTGGTAACCATCCTTGTCAATTTGACATATTTAGCCCAGTGTTTGGCACACAGTAGGACCTCCACAAGCATTTGTTAAAGGAACAGGATATTTGGTCAGTCTGGAACTCTATATTCTTCACTGGCCCTCTTTCTCCTCCAAACCTGCAAAACCTTTCTCCTCCAAACAGAGCTCAGCTAAGAGCTCTGCCAGGAGAGGATCAGCTGCCAAACCATCCCAAGTCATGTATTTACCAGGCCTCGCTCCAAAGCTGTGTCCTAAAAAGAAGTGAAAACAGTGACAGCAATGTGCACTGAGGGCTTCCCATGTGCAGGCACCATTCTCATCACTTTACCCACGTTGCCCCACTTAATCCTCACAAACGCCATATGAGATGGACACTGCCATGATGTCATTTTACAGGTGAGGAAATAGGAGCACAGAGAAGTTATGTGCCTCACTCCAGGTCACACAGCTGGTACATGGATGATGGAAAAAATCACATTCTGTGTAGCTACAGGGTCTCAGGCATCATTGGGGCTTTAAATTCTTAGAATAACTAAGAGAAGCAGGTATCAATCTTCCCCTTTTACAAATGAGAAAAACCAAAGCTCAGAGAGTTAAGCATTAATAACTTGCCCAGCCTGGAAGCTGCTTCTCTGGATTTTGGCCCCCAAAACAGTGCTGTCTTATCCCCTGCACCCCATCAGTACCCAGGACCTTTCCTAAACTGGGGTGCAAACAGCTGCACCCTGGCGAGCTCTGGGAGGGAACCAGCTCCAGGAGGCGAGCTGGCCCAGCGACTTGCCAGCAGGATTTATGTCCTGTCCAAGGAGGACAGTTTGGCTGTCCTCCAGGAGCAAGTGACCAGAAAACTTCAAGATAGTGTGCATTGTCAGTGCTGTGATAGACAAAGAATCAGGTCAGGACACCTCATCCAGGTCTAGAGGGGATGGGCAAGTCTTCTTGGAGGAAGAGAGCTCTCTGCTGAGCAGAGCTCCAAGATGGAACTTATTTCTATTGAACGATCGCAAATGTCAGGCAGTATAGCCTGGGAGCTCCTTGTGCACGCACCCAGGTGGCTGCAGGCCAGGCCGCCCATAACAAGCATGCCCGCTGACCTCATGGTTACTCCTACTGCAATTAGAGCCCGCGAAGAGACAGAAGGTTTCAACACTGAGCCTGAACAGCATACTCTGCAGGGCATGCGGCATCCCCTCCCGCCCGAGAGACGGCAGTGGGACAGAGGGTGGTGTTCTAATGAACTGAATGAGATCCGTTCCAATGCAGATGGATGAAGAAATTACCTGCAGATGTGACTATGCACAGCCACTGTGACTGTCCAGGCTGTCACCAGGCTCAGGGAGCCAGGGCCTCATGGAGCAGGGTTCCTCCCATGCAGCCCCCTGCCTCTGGGCAATGCAGACTTGTGCCAGTCTGGGCTGATGAGTAATTGATGAGTAATTGCTGCCTCGCTTAGGCCTCCCGGCCATCAGTGCTTCCTAGGCCTGTGTTGTCCAGAGGCTCAGCTGGTAGGGTGGGACTCCCCCAGGGGTCCTGGTTAATGGCCTGGGGAGGGCTTCTGCAGAGGAACACGGGAAGCTGCCAGTGGTCCTCTGTGCACACTCCAGGGGGGCCGAGTCCTCCTCCACATGCACTGCAAAGCCTCCTCACTGGGTCTTTGAGCCCCTGTGCATTTTTGGATTGTATAAAACCAGATAACACATTTTCTAAAAGATAGCTATAGAAAAGTTTCCTACATTGAAGACACAGGATCCATAAGAACATTGATTGATTGATTCATTCATTCATTCATTCATTCATTCATTCATTCATTCATTCCAGAGCCCACAAGGCTCCAAATTGTTCCTGGCTGGGACAGAAAAGAGGAGCAAACCTGGCCTCTGTCTTGGAGGAGTCCAGGGAAAGGAGATGGACGTATAAATAGCTGGTTACCCGAAAGTGGGATGGGCTCTTATACTGGAGTGTATAATACAGTAAGTCCTTACTTAACATCGTAAATCAGTTCTTGGAAACTGACTTTAAGCAAAACGACATGGAACAAAACTAATTTTTTCCTCATGGACATTGAATGAAACAAAATGCTGTTATTTAAGGACCTGATGTACGTTGTTTCCCTTAAAGTCACAGTTTCCAAGAACCTACTAACAGTGTTAAGTGAGGATTTACTGTACTCTGGGGACTCAGATGAGGGAGGTGACTTGGGCTGGTGGTCAACGAAGACTTCATAGAGGAGGTGATGTTTAAACTGAAAGGTAAACAGAACCTCCCCAGATGGATGAAGGGAGAGGGCATCCCTAGCGGGAGATCCCCCGTGACAAAGGTGGGGGGCAGAGGGGGACATATTGCAGAGCACAGGACGACGAGGGGCTCAGGGACTCACAAGGGGCCTTGGACACTAGGCTGAAGACCCCGGGAATGTCTGAAGGTCTTTTGGGGCAAGAAGACAGCATGGCTCGGTTTCCATGTTAGAGCAATCCTCTTGGCAAAGGGTGTGCTGGAGGGACAGGTTGGAGGCAGAGGCCAGCAATTGTCCAGGTAGGGAGAAGGGAGAGGAAAGGGCAGATTCATGAGAGGTTTGGACAGTACCACCATCTTGGGGACTTCTATGCTGGAATGGGATGTAGAGGGGAGCGGTGAGGAGGCAAAAAAGAAGAAAGAGTCAGGAACCATGAGGCTGGTGGGTAAGAGGAAGCCCACACGGGGAGGGGAAGAAGGATCCTACTCCAGGCATGGCTGCCCAGTGTTTAGGATTCAGGGACCCAGGACGTCCATGTTACGATCCTGGCTGCTTCCCGAAGCGTTGTGAGAGCTGCTCTTCTCCACCAGGCACCTGTTTCCCCACACCAAGTCAGAAAGCTCATTCCCACCCCTCTTCCATCCATCTTCCCCCAGCATGGAGAAGATAACTGGGAAACATTCGGGGAAGGTGTGAGGAGCTCTTTGGATTTTCTGAGCCCACCTGGTCCATGATGGGTGAGGGACAGAAAATCTTAAACCCAGGCTTGCTGTTGAGCTCAGCAGCTTCCTCATCCAACATCCTTGGGGGCCTTTCCATAATTTCCTCTCCCCCAGAGCCTCCACACAACCCTGGTACCCCTCAGCAAATGACCTTGCCTCTTACCTGCCATCCCAAAGACACTCCCACCACTCAAACCCACTGTCAGGTTTCTGTCCTTCCCTAACCTGGTCCTGAGCCAGCCTCTTCACCTGTGCTTGGGGACCCTGTGCCATCAACCACCCCTTCTCATGCTGCTGTCTCCTGCCCCTCAGCTGACAAAACAGGGTCCTGTCTCCTCCATTCCAAAGTGCCTCCTGCATCTGCTTCAAGCTACTGCCTTCTTCCTTTCCCTCTTAAAGGGCTTTCTACATGCATCACTTCCATATCCTCATCTCTTTCACCCTTCCACCCACTGCAAACTAGCTGCTGTGCCCTCACTTCCAAGAAACTCTTCTTACAGAGGCCACAGCCTGTACAGGCCTGTCCTCATCCTACGTGTCCTCTCTGCACTTTTATCACCTTGAACACTTCCTTCCTTCCTTCCTTCTTTCCTTCTTTCCTTCCTTCCTTCCTTCCTTCTTTGCTCACTCCCTCCTTCCCTTCCTCCCTCCTTCCCTCCCTCCTTTCCTTCCTTCCTTCCTTCCTTCCTTCCTTCCTTCCTTCCTTTCTTCCTTCCTTCCTTCCTTCCCCTGTCTCCTTCCTTGGCTCCTGCTGCCCAGTACCTATGGGTTCTACTCTCACCCTCTCTGCCATCTCATTGGGCAACGTCATGCAGGTTGGGCTTCCCCAGCAAAGCCCCTTGGAGGCCTCTTGTTCTCTCTGCAAACATTCTCCCGAAGCTTGACCCTTACTCCAGCCTTGACTTCTCTAGTGACCTCCAAACCCATCTATCCAGAAGCCAGCACATGTCCTCCACCCCATGTCCCATATCCTGTCTCCCGCACCCACCCATCCCCCACCTGTCCCCTGCCTTGCTGAACAGCCAGCAAACTGGAGCCATCCGCCTTTATTCTCCCTGCATCCAATGGATCACCAGGTCCTGCTGATTCAGCCTTCCAAATATCCCTGGGATCGACTTCTCTGCATCTCCACTGTCATCACCCTAGCCTGTTCTTGAATCTCACACCTGGACAGTCTCCCAGACTTCTCTGCCTGAAATTGTCCTCCCACTAGGTCCCTGCAGAGCTGGTCTCTGCCTTTCCCTCTGACCACATCTGCTTACATCCCCTTTCTCTCTTCAGTCCAGTCCCCCTGCCTTTCTACTCTTTCCTGAATACACCAAGCTGGTTCCCACCCCTGCACTCTCTGGAAGGCTCTCCTGCCAGATCAGCAATTCTCAAACCTTTTGTTCCCATGACTCCAATACACTTTTAAGAACTGACGGACTGGGCATGGTGACTCACACCTGTAATCCCAGCACTTTCAGAGGCCAAGGCGGGTAGATTGCTTGAGTTCAGGAGTTCGAGACCAACCTGGGAAACGTGTGGTGAAACCCTGTCTCTGCAAAAACTACAAAAATTAACCACATGTGGTGGTGTGCACCTGTAGTCCCAGATATTCAGGAGGGCCTGTAGTCTCAGCTACTCAGGAGGCTGAGGTGGGAAGAGCGCTTGATCCCAGGAGGTCAAAAAGAAAAAGAATTGAGGACTCCAGGCCAGGCGTGGTGGCTCATGCGTATAGTTCCAGCACTTTGGGAGGCACAGGTGGGAGGGTTGCTTGAGGCCAGAAGTTCAAGACGAGCCTGGGCAACATAGCAAAACCCCATCTCTACTAAAAAGAAAATCAGCCAGGTGTGGTGGCATGCACCTGTGGTCTCAGCTGAGGCAGGAGGATCACCTGAGCCTGGAATGTTGAGGCTGTAGTAAGCTATGATTGTGCCACTGTACTCCAGCCTGGGCAACAGGGTGACTTTGTTTCCAAAAAATTAAAAGTTAAAAAAAAATTGAGTGTCTGTGTTCATATGGGTTATATCCATGACTATTTACCAACATAGAAATTAAATTTGAGGATTTTTAAAAACAGAATGCAAGCCAGGCTCAGTGGCGTGCACCTGTAGTTCCCGCTACCTGGGAGGCTGAGGAAGTAGGATGCTTGACTCCCGGAGTTCTAAACTAGCCTGATCAACATAGTGAGACTGGTCTCAATAAACAAACAAACAAAAAAACCCACAAAAATTAGAATACTCAAGAACAAATCCCATTAGCTGTCAGAGCGATGACATCATCATACATCACAGAGCACCTGAAAACTTCCTTGTAGACTGGTGAGAGAATGAGAGTAACAAATAGCATCTTAGTATCATAAAAAGTCTTCACTTGCAAAACCCCTGAAAGGGTCTTGGAGTGCTCAGATGGCGCTGAGCACAGCTGCACCAGAGAGTCACACGTGCCACTCATTCACTTCATTTAGGCCTAAGGACAAAAGTCACCTCCTCAGAAAGCCTCTCCGCTCCCTCACCCTCTCCTCAAGTCATTCTATCCCATTACTACTTGCATGTTTTTCTTTCTTCTTTCTTTCTTTCTTTCTTTCTTTCTTTCTTTCTTTCTTTCTTTCTTTCTTTCTTTCTTTCTTTCTTTCTTTCTTTCTTCCTTTCTTTCTTTCTTTCTTTCTTTCTTTCTCTCTCTCTTTCTTTCTTTCTTTCCTTCTTTCTTTTTCTTTCTCTTTTTTTCTTTCTTTCTCTTTCTTTTTTTTTCTCACTCTCTCTCTCTTTCTTTTTGGAGACAGAAGCTTGCTCTGTTGCCCAGGCTGGAGTGCAGTGGCATAACCACAGTTCACTGCAGCCTCGACCTCTCAGGCTCAAGTGATCCTCCCACCCCAGCCTCCCGCATTGCTGGAACCATAGGTCTGTGCCACCCAGCCTGGCTAATTTTTTTTTAACTATTTGTAGAGACAAGGGTCTCCCTGTGTTACTCAGGCTGGTCTTGAACTCTGGGCTCAAGTGATTCTTCCACCTTTGCCTCCCAAAGTGCTGGGATTACTGGTGTGAGCCACGTGCCTGGTTTGCATGGTCTTTATAGAACTTATTACCATCTGAAATTGTTTTCTTGCTTATTTATTTTGTTCCTTCCCACTAGAATGCAAGCTCCATGGGGACAAAATCCAGATTCTTTTGTTCACATTGGAGCCCGGCATAGTGCCTGACACACAGTGTCAAAGATCTTTAAATGAATGAATAGTATCAAAGCAGTTGTTCTCCCCATTGCTCTCTATTAGAACCACCTGTGGGGGAGGGGGATTTTTAAATTCCTGCATCCCAGCCAATTAAACCAGAATCTCAGGGGGTGAACCCGAGTCTACCCAGGCATCAGTGTTTTATAAAGTTCCCCAAATGATTCCAATGTGCCCCTGAGAATAAGAACCAATGGTCTAGATTCTTAAATCCTCACTGATGGAGAGACTGTTTATTCCTCACTGGGCCAGACATACACAAAATATAAATAAGGGCAACTCTGTCTTGCTAGACAGGCAGCCAGGCCCAAGGGCAACTAGATGGAGGAAGCTCTTCACTCTCTGTGGGTGAGAACTACCCTTCTTGGTCCCGGGCCATGGATCAAAGAGATGGGATCAGTTGCTTGCACAGACGGCGCTGGTTATTCTCTCAAACAGGTCTGCACGGCTTGCTGCACTGGGAGCATTTTTCCCCTTACTGTGATGCAGGATTCTGGTGCATTGGAGACTCGCAGGGAGCGATGATGATTTCAGTGGACAGAGATAGAAATGACGCAGGTCCCCAGATTCCCCTGGGCAAGAAGGAGGCTCACATTGCTGGCCTGGGGGCTGAAGTGTAGCCAGGAATTGGCACGCCTATGCTCCCACCTGGTCAATGCTTCCCGCACTCAGCAATCACTAGAACTCCCCAGAAAGGCTGGAGTTAGCCACCGTCCAACCCAAAGCAGCTCTTAAGGCTAAGATGCCTAGTGGGAATTCCTGATTCCAACAAGGGAAGAAAATTCGCCCAGCACTGTGCCACATGGATGAAATGATCCCTGATTCTCAGAGGGGAATAATGATTTTCATTGCACAGGGGAAGAAACTGAGGCACCGAGACGGTAGGTGATTTGCCTAGAGTCTGATCAAAGTTAAAATCTCAGATTGGCTATGTGACCTTTGAGAAGTCATTTGACCACCAACCCCCAAATCAGCATCCGTGTCTGTCAAATGGGGAAAATAGCACCTACCTCACAGGGTTGTTTAATGGATGTGAAAGCGCTGAGAGTAAGCATAAAGTTGAGAACCTTCCACAAGTGGCAATTATAGTGTTATTCTCATTGGCTCCCAAATCCTTTTGCTTCTCAGAGGACAATCGCTTCTATTTCTATGATATGATTTCAAGTTTTCTTTTTTTTTTTTTTTTCTTAACAGGCTCTTGCTCTATCACCCAAGCTGGAGTGCAGTGGTACAATCATGGCTCACTGCAGCCTCGACCTCCCGGGCTCAAGTGATCCTTCCACCTCAGCCTCCCAAGTAGCTGGGACTACAGGTGTGTAGTCCCACCACACTCAGCTTATTTTTTATTTTTTTGTAGAGATAGGGTCTTGATATGTTGCCTAGGTTGGTCTCGAACTCCCGGGCTCAAGCAATCCTCCCTGCCTTGGCCTCCCAAAGTACTAGGATTGCAGATGTGAGCCAACGCGCCCTGCCCTGATTTCAAGCTCTTTTACGTGCAGTAGCCCATTTCATTTTTGAAGCAGCTCTGCGAAGTTGAAACTTTCGCCTACCTGCCCTCTTTGTTTGATGAAGACCCTAGGGTCTAGAGAGGCGAAGTCACATGCGCAGGTCCCACTGAGGTGGCAGAGCTGGGTCAGAAACCCAGATGTCCCAACTCCCTGCCCAGGACCTTCACCACACAGCAGCAGCCATGGAGGGCTGTAGCTTACCTTGGCCTCAAGGAGAGGTTACACCCTGGGTTCTGTGGGAAGGAGGTACCTGGCAGAGGAGGAAATGGGCCTCAGCCCCAAGTCCTCCCCCAGGGGGAGGATAAAACCTATAATTAATTAAGCACCTCCTGGGTGCTGGGCTTCATCCTCTGTGGTTTGAATGAATTAGTTCATTTCATTTTCAAAATAGCTCAGTGCCTCAGGTCTTCTAATCCTCTTCTCACAGGTGAGAGAGGTAAAACACAAGGCCCACATCCCAGGTGGTGGAGCCAGGATTATGCCAAAGCTCACAATCTTTCCAGGATACTGTGACTTTACCGGAGGCCATGGCTACCAGCAGCCAGCCCGCTCTGCCAGAGACCACTGCCACCCCTTGCACCATCCCACTGGGTAGAGCAGGGCCCACCTTCTCCATGCCAGGCAGCTGCAAAGGCCCCCGCACCATTTCTACCACTTGGTTCAATTCCCAGATGGGGCTGAGCCCCTTACCGAGCTGGTAGGTGTATAAGAATGAATAAGAAAAAATAAAGTCTCCTGCAGCAGCTGGATTTACGTTAAAAAAAAAAAAAAAAAATAGGCTGAGTGTGGTGACTCATGTCTATAATCCCAGCACTTTGGGAGGCCAAGGTGGGCAGATCTCTTTTATTTATTTAAGAGATGGGGTCTCACTATGTTGCCCTGGCTGGTCTCAAACTCCTGGGCTTAAGTGATCTGCCCGCCTCGGTCTCCCAAATTGCTGGGATTACAGGTGTGAGCCACCGCACCCAGCCCGGGTGGATCTCTTGAGTCCAGGAGTTCAGACCAGCCTGGACAACATGGTGAAATCTTGTCTCTCTTTAAAAAAAAAAAAAAAAAATTAAAAAAATAAGTGGTAAAGAGAATTGCAAGCACTGTGCTGAGAAAGGAAGGGTGATTTCCATCTAGGGGTGTAAGATGAGATAGCACAGAGGAGATGGTGTCTGAGTTGGGCTTGGAAAAATAAGAAAGTAGGTCTCCTTTCCCATAGCAGGAAACAATGTCTTGCCTTTGAGGTGGAGGTGGGAGTTAGGGGATGTTTTCTCTAGCGAAGACCCCAGCTCCTCCATAAAAGCAGGCAGCTTCCTCCAAGCAAGCGCATTGACTAGAAATATTTTCTAGAAAATGATAAGAAGGGGCCACGAGCAGCTGCAGATGACTTAGTGAGTTGGGATTGGCAGGCACCTCCTTAGGGCCTGTAGAGATAATGTCACATAATAGGGATTGGCTGTTGCCAGAAGAGTGGATAACAGGGAGCCTTTGGGAGGGGGACAAGGCTGGATTCCTCAATGACAGGTAACTAACCTGCTCCGCAAAGGCTCAGACTTAAACTTGGAGAAGAAAGGGTCTGTCCACAGTGCTGGGGCAGCTACAACCAGTAGGACCCACAGAGAAGCTGGGCAGAACTGGCAACATAATTTGCAGGGCCCAGTGCAAAAGGAAAATTGGTACAAAAATCTATTCAAAAACTGTTCAGAATTTTGAGAGTGACAGCAGAGCACGAAACCCACCTTGGGAACCCTTGTAAGCGTAGGTCACAGGCTCATGAAGCCAGCCCTGAAGTGTGGGCTAGGGAGAGCAAGCAAGGGATAAGGCCACAGGAAGAGCGGCCACAGGAGCCTTCTGACCTGATGGTCTGATCAAAATGAAGAGAACCCATAAACACAGGTGGGTAATCCTGAGACACAGCCAGGGCCACACTCAGCCTTTCCTAGATGTACCACTGAGGCCTTTGTAGCTCTCCCAACCACTCAGTCCACCCCAGCCAACCAGCATTCTCCAAGGGTCCAGGTCTCGCCGTATTTGGCAGAGAGAAGGCATTTAAATTTCACCTCTCTATGTTGGGGGAGCTCTAAATGCTGGGAAAAGATGTCAAGCCTGGAGACCATCTGGGGAAAAGGCCTCCGGAGCTGTTTCTTTAATTTAGAGAACTGACAACTGAGGGTGGGGGCCTTTGGCAAGTACAAAGGGTGATGGCCCAGAAAAGAATCAAAGTATTAACAATGGGCTCCACTGGCACTGGCCTCCTGTCCCCCGCCCTGGGGTTCATGTGGCTGGGAAGCCTGATGTCTCTGTTTCAACAGTGGGATCAAAACTGGCTTTCAGAGCAACATAAACCAGGGGTAATTTTTAGCACAGACTTAACTTTCTAGTTCCTTTTCCCTACCCCTCATTTTTCAGTTGCCTTTAAAGAGGCCACAGAGAACTGAAAAACAAATCAAAAGTTTAAAGAGACAAATGCAAAAATGCAAACTGGGTAAGTTGCTCTACCATCCACTGCATTCCCCACACATCCTTCACAATAGCCCTTCTCATCAAGGGCTTGCAGATCTGCCTGGCCTACTAGATCATGGACTTCTTTGATTTATCTCTGTATTGCTAATGATGAGTTCTGTGCTGGGCACACAGGGAGGCCTCAGAATGAATGGATATGGATGCGACAGGCTCTAAAGCCCCATATACATAGGTTATGACCCTCCCACCCAAACAGCATGGAGGGGTGGGGGGAGCAATGCTGCTGAGGTACCTGTTGGACTTGAGGACTGTCAACAAAAAGGGAAGGAGAGGTGCAGTGAGGACATTATGAAGGTGTTTCTTCCCCAGAGAAGGGCCGTCTTTGTGGCTACTCTACCCAGCCATCAATCTCTGTGCTAACTGCTGCTTTTTCTCAGGATGAAGGCTCTTTCTTAAGGAATGGCCCTGCAACAGAATGAAGGGTGCTTATTAAGGGTGCAGATATCTGGCCCCTCCCCATACATAGTAGATCGGAATCTCTGGGCTGGGGCCCTATAGTCTCGGAAAAATGACTTTCCTTTGCTCTATGTGGAAACCAAGAAGAAGCCTTCCAGGAAGGATGGGGAGGAGGAGAGTGCCTGGAAAGGGTACCCCTGTCATTCCTTCAGAAGCACTGGCTTTCCCCTACCAGGCCCTGGCATCAAGGGCGAAAGTGTAAGACTCTAGTGAACCATGCCAGGATTTGCTCCAACCCTCTTGGTTATGGGATCAGAAGGGAGGGTAACTGGCAAGGTTGCGACTGTCCTGGAAGAGGCTTGGATACTTCATGTGTCACTGCCAAGTCGGATGGGGGTAGCTCTGCACTGCAGGATCCATGGCCTGTGCAGGGCTGGGTATCAGAAAACCTCACTCTTGTTACATGTTAGATGTTAGACATGCTCTTGCCTTCCGTGGCAGAGAGGGATCAGTGGTGTGGGGGAAAGCACCTTGCACCAGAACCAAGCAAGCCCTGGTGCAAATTCTGGCAATAACACTGACAAATCAAATCAAAAGTTTAAAGAGGCATGTGCAAAAATGGAAACTGGGTAAGGGGACAGAGCCACCAGCTGGACAAAATGTGCCTGGAAAACAGCATCCTCTGCTTGGCAGTGGCCAGGAATTTATAGTTGAGTTTTGCAGATGTTTCATCACGTTACGAGCATTTAGAAAACTTACCAGGTCTCTGTCTCAGTCTCCTCATCTACCTGATGGAAGTAAGTATACTTGTTTCAATACTTGTTGAGGGTTTAAAAAGATATTAAAGAGCCTAGCACAGAGCTATACACTTAGTGAGTGACTAATAAAGCTTAAGTGAATTTCAATCCCTTAAATGCTGATAAATGTACCAAAAGCCCTCACTACTCCTCTCACTTAAACCTTACAACCCTGTAAGGACATATCATCACTTGTACTATACAGATGAGAAAATAGACTTAGGGGAAATTATTTGCCCAAGTAATGGCTAGCTAAAGGCTGAGCTGAGACTTGAACCCAGGTCTAGGTTCTCTCCTTCCCCTTATCCCCAAACCTGCTCCCTGAAATGTGCACTCTCCCTCCCTTCTCATAGGGAAATGGAATTATAAATGATCCAATGTTTGAGCAGGTTGGGAAGGTACCTGGCTTCTCATCCCAATTAAAGTCAGATGTAATACAATCCCCATAGAGCCTGGGCTCTCCTTGGGCAGGCAGGAGTCCTTCTCTTTAGGGCCCAGGCAACCCAGCAGCTTGAGACAACCCTTTCTCTGAGAGAAGAATCTGAAGGTCAGTTTCTAGATGTGGATGGGGAGGGACAGGATAGAGGGAAACCAAAACTCTTCATTTCATCCCAAGACTGTCTTACACAGACAGAGCAAGAGGTTCTGACCCAGCTGAGGAGAAACAGAGAACAAAACTCACATTGATGTCTTCATTCATAAGCCAGTGGCATACATAAAGGAGGAGCACCAGAAGTATTCCCAATGTGGTGACGCTCCCTGAATTAGTTATCAATTTAATGATTCCAGTAAAAATACTGACAATTTTTTTGTTGTTGTTGGAAGGTGGTGGGATTAGCTAAATGGAAAATTCCAGGGGATCGGGGGAAAGCCTAATGAACAAGAGTGGGAGTGCAGGGGGGTTGCTATTATAAAATCAATAGGTATTAAGACTTTGGAAACAAATGTTTACCCTAAGGGGCTATTTAAGTAAATTATGGTTTACCCACACAACAGAAATCTGTGCAACTGTTTTTAAAAAAAAAAATGTAAGGAAGCTCTTTATATAGAATGAACTCCAGTAAGTAGGAAAGAACAAGGTGCAAAAGTGGGTATATGGTATGTTACCATTCATATAAAACGAAGGAAGGTTTCTTTGTTGTAGTGATTATCTATTGCTGTGGAACAAATGGCCCCCAAACTCAGTGATTTGGAACATTTATTATCCCAGTGTACATGGATCAGGAATCTGGGCAGTGCTTGGCTGGCCGCCTTTGGCTGGGATCTTCAAGAGCTGTAGTCAAGCTGTCAGCTGCAGCTGTGCACCCATCAGAAGGTTCAGCTGGGAGGGAGGATCTGTTTCCAAGTTCACTCATATGGTTGTCGGCAGGCAATGGTCTCTCACATGAGTCTCTCCACAGGGCTGCCTCACAGCATCGCAGCTGCCTTTCCCCAGGATGTCTGATTGCAGAGAGAGAGAGCACCCAAGATGGAAGCTGCAGTCTTTTTTACCTATTTCAGAAGTGACATCCAACACTTGTGTAGTATTCTATTCATGAGAAGTATATCTGTAAGTCCAGCCCGTGTGGAAGGGGAGGGGAGTACACAGGGGCATGAACACCACGGGTCGGAGCACTGGGGGCTGCCTTTGAGGACACCTGCCCACCACACTCACACAGGCAAGTCGTATTTCTGGAAGGATACACAAGAAACATCCAATATGGGTTGCTTTCAGGGAAGGGAATTGGGAAACTGGGGGAGAAGACTTTTTAACTGAATATACCATTGTTCTTTTAGAGACAGGGCCTCACTCTGTTGCCCAGGCTAGGGTGAAGTGGTGTGATCATGGTTCACTGTAACCTCAAACTCCTGGGCTCAAGTGATCCTCCCGCCTCAGCCTCTCAAATAGCTAGGACTATAGGCACACACCACCACACATGACTCTTTTATTTATTTATTTTGTATTATTTTATTTATTTATTTATTTAAGACAGTCTCACTCTGTCGCCCAGGCTAAAGTGCAGTGGCATGATCTCGGCTCACTGCAACCTCCACCTCCCAGGTTCAAGCAATTCTCCTGCCTTAGCCTCCTTAGCAGATGGGACTAAAGGTGCGCGCCACCATACCCAGCTAATTTTTGTGTTTTTAGTAGAGACAGGGTTTCACCATGTTGGCCAGGATGGTCTCAATCTCTTAACCTCATGATCTGCCAGCCTGGGCCTCCCAAAGTGCTGAGATTACAGGTATGAGTCACCACGCCCGGCCCTCTTTTATTTTTTTGTAGAGACAGAGTCTCACTATGTTGCTCAGGCTGGTCTAAACTCCTGACCTCAAGCCACCCTCCCACCTCGCCCTCCCAAAGTGCTGGGATAAGCCATTGTGCCCAGTCTAAATATGCTCTTGCATACCTTTTTTACAATATTGATGTATCACTTACTCAAAAAATAAAGCAGGCCGGGTGCGGCGTGCAGTAGCTCACACCTGTAATCCCAGCATTTTGGGAGGCGGGAGCAGGCAGATCACTTGAGGTCAGGAGTTCAAGACCAGCTTGGCCAACATAATGAGACCTTGTCTCTACTAAAAATATAAAAATTAGCCTGGCATGGTGGTAATCACCTGTAATTGCAGCTACTTGGGAGGCTGAGGCAGGAGAATCACATGAACCTAGGAGGCACAGATTGCAGTGAGCTAAGATTGCGCCTCTGTGCTCCAGCCTTGGTGACAGAGTGAGACTCCATCTCAAAAAAATAAACAAAAAGGATTTTTAATTTAAAAAGAACAATGAAAAGGATGGCATTTTAACAGACAAAAAGCTAAGAGGGAACAAAATAAAAAGAATAACAATTATACTTATATACTATATAGTTATTACCGAGCACTATAAACATGCTTGTTTCTACTTAGCCATTTCTTGTTTCTATGAGGGAAGTTTAAAAATCTCTTTATTGGCCAGGTGAGGTGGCTCACACCTATAATCCTAGCACTTTGGGAGGCCAAGGTGGGTGGATCACATGGTCAAGAGATTGAGACCATCTGGCTAACATGGTGAAACCCCGTCTGTACTAAAAATACAAAAAATTAGCCAGGCGTGGTGGCAGACACCTGTAGTCCCAACTACTGGGGAGGCTGAGGCAGGAGAATGGTATGAACCCGGGAGGCGGAGTTTGCAGTGAGCCAAGATCGCGCCACTACACTCCAGCCTGGGTGACAGAGCAAGATTCCGTCTCAAATAAATAAATAAATAAATAAACCTCTTTATTATACATACATACACATAAGCAAGCAACTCCCATTTGTAGAGCAAAATACAAACGCTTGAGCTGGGATTCACAATCCTCTTCGCAATTTGGTTCCAGTCCACCCTTCCTGACCCATTTCCTGCCATCCTTCCATCCTTCTATGAACTCGTTATCTGCGATACTGCACTATTATTTGCCAGTTCTGGAGGGTAAAGGCAACAAGCACAATGTCTGGCATGCAGCAAGCTTTCATCCAGTGTTGGCTTCCATTCTACCTCAAACACTGCCTTTGCTTAGACTGTCCCCTGTGCATGGAATGCCCTGCACCCCTCTCCTAGCCCCACGTAAAATTCCCTTCAAGGCTTACCTCAAATGTCACTGTCACCAAGGAGTCCCACAGGCAATTAGTTATCACCTCTAGTCTCCCACAGCACCTGTTTTTACCTTAACTATAACACTTTTATTATTGTATTGCAACTTAAATCTCTGCAACCCAAAGCCTGGTCCTTGGACTGTCAGCATCGACATTAGCTGGGACTTCGTTTGAAATGAAGAATGTGGGCCCCATTCCAGACCTACAGAATCAGAATCTGAATTTTAACAAGATATCAGTGATTTATTGGCACATTAATCTTTCCCTGGTTGAACTGTAAAGCTTTCCAGGGCTCTCTTTCATCTCTCTCCCAGAGCCCAACGTAAGACTTGACACTCAAATGTTTTTAAAGTTTTATTTACAATACTCATGCATCGGATAGATTTTTTTAATTTCTGGAAAAATAAATACACATTATTAATAATAGTTATCTGGTAGGTAGATAATGGTATATTTCTATGTAACGTTTTAATTTTTTATAATCAATGTATTACCTTTGCAGATGGAAAACATGAAGATTTGGGAAAATGCATGTAAAATGTAAGATAAAATGTAAATTTTAAGATATAATACATTCACAAAAGGTATAATTGTGTTGAACTACATTTACAGATATAAAAAGACGAGCAAATTACATCAGGTTTTTTAAAAAAGACAATCTAACAGAATGTATCGATGATACCACATTTGTTCTTCAAAAAATTTTGTGAATTGGCTGGGTACGGGGGCTCACACCTTTATTCCCAACACTTTGAGAAGCTGAGGTGGGAGGATTCCTTGAGCTCAGGAGTTTCAGCTGGGCAATATAGTGAGACCCCATCTCTATTTTAAAAATTTTTTGAAAAGACACTGAAAAGATACATATCAAAATATCTCTAATGAAGTTTATTTTGCAATTTTCTACATTCTAATTTTTTCTAGTTTTCCTATGATCTTTATAAAAGCATATCACTTATAATAAGAAAATAGTTATTTTCATTTTTGAAAAATATCTATGCCCTTTATTAAGCCCCTTTACATTCAATGACCAAGATTTCTACCACACCCTGGGAAGCTGCAAGCTCTGAAAGTAACAGGCCTTACATAGATGAAGGCAGCGGTCCTAGGAAATGTAACCCCGATGGACTGACTCTGGGCTGGCATTCTCCCACCCCTGCAGCTACTCCAGACTCAGAGGAATGTGGCAAGTCAGATACCAGCTTTGGCCAAAAAAAAAAAAAAACCTGTCATTTTAGGAGTCTCACCATGCCCATTTACTTCCTCTGAGATGGTAACAGCAATAGGCAAACACTTCAAAGATGAAGCATTCAGAATGATTCATGCTATACCACCTCCCCTTGGTGGCAGGCTATGGAAATTGGCTTGATGATAACTATTGCAATTGGTCAAAAAAAGAAAAAAAATTTTTTTTTAGACGGAGTCTCTCTGTTGCCAGGCTGGAGAGCAGTGGCCCGATCTTGGCTCACTGCAAACTCCGCCTCCCAGGTTCAAGCAAATCTCCTGTCTCAGCCTCCTGAGTAGCTGGAACTACAGGCATGCACCACCATGCCCGGCTACTTTTCGTATTTTTAGTAGAGACAGGGTTTCACCATGTTGGCCAGGATGGTCTCAATCTCTTGACCTTGTGATCCGCCCGCCTTGGCCTCCCAAAGTGCTAGCATTAAAGGTGTGAGCCACCATGCCCAACCAAAATTTTTAAAATATATTTTCTGTCAAAATCACCCTTACTTCTTCAAATCATCAAAACCACTTTTCTTTTGTCAAGGATTCAGGTATTGACAAAAGACACAAAACTAGGACCTGCTTTCAACAGACAATGCTTTGGATGATGCCAAGGGCAGTGGGGCTCTTTGCCTCCTGTCCTTGCCTCCCACCTATTCAAGTCTACAATGGAGGCAAGGCACTGTGTTCTTCAGCACCACCTTGCCTGCTGTCTATCTCCATCCACTTCCCTGGCCTCAGAAAAGGGCAAGGCGTGGCTCACATACTCTCAGCCATGGCCTGGTGTGCAGCAGCTCCAACATCAGACATCTAAGCACTAATTCTCCCCAAGACCCAGTTCTCAGGTTCGAGACATTGATATTTCAAATATGTCAGATTGAAATACTGAAGTTTCTTTAGAAATATCAGGGTGCAGCAATGTCAGTCTTCAACTGTGGTGTCCGTGGTCTCCAGATAAGCAGCTTCCTTACTCTTCCAGGAAGAAGGAAACATTGAATAGGATGTGTGAAATAGAAAGAGAGAGAAACTGGCATTACCACCTCTCCCGAGAACATAGAACACACAGACGCACAGCAAGGGCATCTTTCTAGTGCTTCCAAAGAGGTGAGCCACAGGGAGAGAAAGGAGGAGAGGAGACCTGAAGGAAGAACACAATCCAGTACCTTGTACAGGATCTTGGTGTTCATTCGGTCCCAGGCCTTGGACAAAGCTTGGGTGTTTGCCAAGTCTCCCCATTGAATAGAGGAAAGAAGATACTTTCTCTTCAGGTACCTTTCTGGAAGATGAGGACTGCTCAAAAGAAAATGAAATATGCTGAAGGGAAAAAAAAAACACCCTAGTGAGAACCAGAGGGAGCTATAAAAGTGAAAGTGCAGATATCCTTACATTTTACCAGGTGGGCCTGATTCGCCTAGGCTACAGATATTTCCTGAGCAACTGTTTACTAATATGGCTTTGTGCTACAGGGAAAGAGGAAGGAAACCATCTCTGAAATTTGGGATCTCAGCATGGTGAGGACAAAACCAGATCCTGAGAAGAAAGAACAAAAGTGACATGAAAGGTAAAGCTCAGTGGAGGTCCAAAGGATAAATACAACTAATTCAGAGGATAGCAGGGACACTCCAGCTGGTAGGAAACATAAACAAAGGCACAGAAGCAGAGATGCATAGAATGAATTCAGGGAAAGCAAATCTTCCAGTCATGGATGCCACATGGAGAGCAGTCGGAAAGGCTGAAAGGTGAACTGAGCCAAAACAGAAAGAATACTGCCAGGGCATTGATCCATACCATAGCTGGCTCCCAGCTTTTTTTTTTTTTTTTTTTGAGACGGAGTTTCGCTCTATCGCCCAGGCTGGAGTGCAGTGGCCAGATCTCAGCTCACTACAAGCTCTGCCTCCCGGGTTCACGCCATTCTCCTGCCTCAGCCTCCCAAGTAGCTGGGACTACAGGCGCCCGCCACCTTGCCCGGCTAGTTTTTTTTTTTTGTACTTTTTAGTAGAGACGGGGTTTCACCATATTAACCAGGATGGTCTCGATCTCCTGACCTCGTGATCCGCCCGTCTCGGCCTCCCAAAGTGCTGGGATTACAGGCTTGAGCCACCGCGCCCGGCCTGGCTCCCAGCTTTGAGAAGGCCTCAAAGTTGTCATCAGTGTCCTCGTTTTTGATGTCCATTTTGATGTCCACCTCATATCACGTGCCCCCAGGCATGCTGAGCCTGCAGCTTGTTAAGAATCTTTGTGGCATCAAAGCCAGCCTTATTGCACGGCTGGTGTGGGGTAATCTCCAAGGTCTTTGCATATGCCCCAGTCAACAGCTGCTGTTTTCCTGGAATAGCCCTTGGAGAATCCCGAAGGTGCCTAAAGAGCTCCCTCTCAATGACACCGCCACCAGCCACCACTGACTCATTCCTGATGGCATCATGCAGGGACCGCTCTGTCTCCTCCATAAACTGCTTGGCACCGCCACAGAAGATGAAGGTGCATGTCTTGGCCTTGGGGCAGCCAATAAAAAAATGGTACCTCTCACCTTTAAATCTGGGTCTCTTCAAACACCTAGCATCGACCCAACACATCTGCTGAGAAAGCATTCGCACTGGTCTGGATTGAGACTTCACAGGCCATCACCATCCTCTTCAGATTATCCTCAGATACTCGGCCAGCACAGAACATGTCCCTGTCAGCAAAGTACTGGGTGGCCACGTCCCCAGTGGGGAGTTTGGACAAGACAACTTTGGCTCCAGAATGATGGATCCTCTCTAACTTGTCATAGAGAATGTTCTACTCGGCATCAACAATCTGATAATCCTCAACTGTGTGGACTCTTATCTCAGTATTATCTTTTTCAGCTTTCCACTGGAGCTCAGTATTCAAAAGGGCAATCTTGGCTAGGCATGGTGGCTCATGCCTGTAATCTCAGCACTTTGGAAGGCCGAGGTGGGCAGATCATGAGGTCAGGAATTTGAGACCAGCCTGACCAACATGGTGAAACCCCGTCTGTACTAAAAATACAAAAATTAGCCAGATGTGGTGGCACATGCCTGTAATCCCAGGTACTCAGGAGGCTGAGGCAGGAGAATCACTTGAACCCAGAAGGCAGAGGTTGCAGTGAGCCAAGATCAGGCCACTGCAGTCTAGCCTGAGCGACAAGAGCAAAACTCCGTATCAAAAAAAAAAATAAAAGGCAATCTTGGGATCGTAGTATTTTTGAGGGGGTTGCCTTTCAAACCCAGCATAAGAGAAAGTATTCTTGAATGCAACACCAGCTACCAACTGAGAATCCTCGAGGGCTCCACCCTGTACCTTCTTGATTCCAATCATTTTAAGCTGCAGCAAATCATTGAGCATCATCACTGCATCCACCACCATCTTAGCAAAGAAAATTTCTGCTGCGAGATCAGCGTGGAGCTCAGAGCGGTCCTAGCACACTACTCCAGAAGCTTCCTCTGCTCCACTTTATCTCCCTCCTTCACAGTCACAGCAAATCTCTCTGATCTTGTTAACTGACAACTGGGTGGCTGTGCAGAAAGCTCGAATGTGAGCTAAGGGTATAAACTATCCTTCACCTACAGTTTCACCTGCTTCAGAAACTCTGCAGCCAGCAACGTCAGTGAGGTGGTACCATCACTGACCTCAGTGTCTTGGGATTTGGTAATGTCCACTAAAGTCTTTGCTGCAGGATGGACAACAGGAAGAAGTTTCAGAATTATGGCCACTTCGTTAGAAATTGTTGCTTTGCCTCTGCCATCCACAATAAGCTCGTCCATGCCATGGGCACCCAGGGTGGTTCTTACAGCCTTAGCAATCACCTGGCAGGCACTGAGGTTATTCACAAGCTGGGAGATGCCTTGGGAGCTATCAGTCCCCTCTTTCAATAGGATAACTAGTGTGGGCATCATTTTGGAAGCTTATTCAGCAGCCTGTTACTCTCCTCTTTTCTCTATGACCGGTCTGCCCAGCAACCCACCTAATTTTTTACTTTTTAATACTCACCATTCTGGCTGGTATGAGATGGTATCTCACTGTGGTTTTGATTTGCATTTCTCTGATGATTAGAGATGTTCAGAATTTTTTCATGTTTGTTGACCACTTGTATATCTTCTTTTGAGAATTGTCTGTTCATGATTTTTGCCCACTTTTAATGGGATTATTTGGTTATTGCTTGTTGAATTAAGTTTCTTATAGATTCTGAATATTAGATCTTTGTTGGCTGTACAGCTTGCAAATATGTTCTCCCATTCTGTAGGTTGTCTGTTTACTCTGTTGATAGTTTCTTTTTGCCCTGCAGAAGCACTTCAGTTTAATTAGGTCTCACTTGTCAATTTTTGGTTTTGTCGCAATTGCTTTTAAGGACTTGTTATAAATTCTTTCCCAAGGCCAATGTCCAGAATGGTATTTCTGAAAATTTCTTCTAGGATTCTTATAGTTTGAGGTCTTATATTTAAATCTTCAATCCGGCCGGGCGTGGTGACCCACACCTGTAATCCCAGCGTTTTGGGAGGCCGAGGCAGGTGGATCACCTGAGGTCAGGAGTTCGAGACGAGCCTGGGCAACATGATGAAACTCCATCTCTACTAAAAACACAAAATTTAGCTCAGCATAGTGGCAGGCACCTGTAATCCCAGCTACTCAAGAGGCTGAGGCAGGAGAATTGCTTGAGCCCAGGAGGCGGAAGTTGCAGTGAGCTGAGATCATGCCACTGCATTGTAGCCTGGGCGACAAGAGCAAGATTCCTCAAAAAAAATTAAAAATTTTTTCTGCATATAAATAGCCAACTATCCCAGCACCATTTATTGAATAGGGAGTACATTTTCCTGTTGCTTGTTTGTGTCAACTTTGTCAAAGATCAGATGGCTGCAGATGTGCAGCTTTATTTCTGGATTCTCTATTCTGTTCCAGCCATTATCCTAAGTGAATTAATGCAACAACCGAAAATCAAATACTGCATGTTCTCACTATGTACCAGTACTGTGCTGTTTTGGTTACTGTAGTCTTACAGGATAGCTTGAAGTCAGGGGATGTGATGCCTCTGCTTTTTTTTTTTTTTTTTTTTTTTTTTCTTAGGATTGCTTTGGCTAATGGGGCTGTTTCTGAGTTGCATATGAATTTTAGAATAGTTTCCTTCTAATTGTGTGAAAAACAACGTTGGAAGTTTGATAGGAATAGCATTCAATCNTTTTTTTTTTTTTTTTTTTTTTTTTTTTTCTTAGGATTGCTTTGGCTAATGGGGCTGTTTCTGAGTTGCATATGAATTTTAGAATAGTTTCCTTCTAATTGTGTGAAAAACAACGTTGGAAGTTTGATAGGAATAGCATTCAATCTTTAGATTGCTTCGGGCAGTATGGCCACTTTAATGGTACTGATTCTTTCAACCTATGAGCGTGGAATGTTCTTCCATTTGCTTGTGTCATCTATGATTTCTTTCAGCAGGATTTTGTGGTTATCCCTGTAGAGATCTTTCATCTCCTTGGTTAGATGTATTCCTAGGGGTGTGTGTATGTTGTAAATGGGATTGCATTCTTGATTTGGCTCTCAGCTTGAACGTTATTGGTGTATAGAATAACTAATTTTTGTACATTGATTTTGTATCCTGAAACTTTACTGAAATCATTTATCAATTCTATGAGTCTTTTGGCAGACTCTTTAAGGTTTTCTAGTTACTATCATGTGAATAGTAAAGAGAGAGAGCTTGATTTTTTTTTTCCTATTTGGATGTCTTTTCTTTGTTTCTGTTGCCTGATTGCTCTGGCTATGACTGCTGGTGCTATATTGAATAGAAGTGGTGAGAGTGAGCATCCTTGTCTTGTTCCTGTTCTTAAGGGGAATGTTTCCAGCTTTTGCCCATTCAGTATGATGTTGGCTGTGGGTTTGTCATAGACGGCCCTTATTATTTTGAGGTACATTCCTTCAATGACTAGTTTGTTGAGAGTTTTTGCCATGAAGGTATGTTGGATTTTATTGAAAGCTTTTTCTGCATCGATTGAGATGATCATATGGTTTTTGCTTTTAATTCTGCTTATGTGGTGAATCATATTTATTACTATGCATATGTTAAACCACCTTGCATCCCAGGAATAAAGAAAATATGCAGCTATTGTCAGGCAGCGGACAACAGACAGTGCAAGACTGCTATCCTTGAGAGAGGGGAAATTCCCATGGTGAGTCCTACAACTGTCTGCCTGGGGAAGTTCCCCATGGTGCAATGAGCTGAAGTCCAAGCACAGCACAGGGGTCTCGCTAAGCATAGAAGGGAGAGATCAGAGCTTGGGGCAGCTGAAGTGGCTGGAATTTGCAGGACAGGTCACCGAAGAGGGAATTGGTAAGTGGAGAGGAGGGGCAGAAGTCTGTGTGGGAGTCTTTGGCCAAGTGGTGCATGCTCAGAGTGAGACTTCCTAAAGCCTGCCAGAGAACCACTGCTATGAGGTTGAAACAGAGACAGTAGAGGCAAAGCAGTGTTGCAGGACACTGGGGGAGGAGAGAGGAGAGATGTTGTTAATATTTTATTAACACCATGAACATCCTAAGGCCATTGCTTAGAAATAAGGGTCATGTCCCAGAGTGAGATCTACCCAATAAAGCATAAAATCAATCCCTATCAAGATGAGCAGAGGAGACAGAGTTCTGAGGCTGCATTTAGAAAGTCACAGGAACTGATCTATCCACAGATTTACCTAATAGAGCATAAAACCAAGCCTTCTAAAGTTCAAGATGGTTAACAGGTCATTGAATTGCCTACTGGAACAAAAATCAACACAGTTCAGAGGAAAATAACAGAATCCAGAGTTTCTACAATATGTCATCAGTGATAGCCAAGATATAATAATGAAAAATCTGTGGACAATATGGCGGTTTTGAGAAATGGTTGCCAATTCTTTGACACACTTCCCATCAAGAGGCAGAGTCTCTGTCTTTTCCCCTTGATTCTCGGTGGATGCTATAGTCTGGATGTGTCCCCCAAAATTCACGTGTCAGAAACTTAATCCCCAGTGCAACAGTGTTGGGATGTGAGGCATTTTGGGAGATGGTCAGTCAGACCACTCAGGCCAATGGTGTGAGAAAGCCAAGCCACATGTTGGTAGTAAAGCCAGTGGGCCTAGATATCAAATCATCCTAACCCCGGCATCAGACATGCTAGTAAAGGAACGGCCATGTAATTCCACCAAGAATCGAGTCACCACTTTCTGGTCTTTCCAGCCACGGAACAGAGACAAACAATACTTATTGTGCCCTCTCCAAATTTCCTGACCCACAGAATCTATGAGAACCCATAAAACGGTTGTTGTTTTAAACCATTAAGCTTTAGGGTAGTTGTTTTGTTTTGTTTTACAAAGCAAAAATAATCAGTGCAACCTGCAAAGTAGCAGGAAAATGTTACTCAAGGAAAAAAGCGGTCAATAAAAACAAACTCGGAACTAATCCAGATGTTGGATCTAGCAGACAAAGCTTTACTACGTACACAGTCATTCATGTCATCCGAAAAGAGAAACAGTTTTATTTCTTTCTCTCTAGTCCTTTCCAGTGTCTGGTCCCTACCCCTTTCCTATCACCTATTCAATCAGAAATACTGTCAGCTTCCAGTATTTTATAGGTGCCATGGAAACTTAGGTGCTTGGGCATTGAGTATTTCTTTTTTGGCAAAGGGAATGATCTTCAGACTAACCAGAGAGAACAAACACTAGTTAGGGGAGGAACGAACATCAGGGAGTCCTAACTGCTCTCGGTGAGCCCAGGTTTCCTAATCTACATGAATGACAGCCCCAGATACCAATTTGCAAATGAGAGGACTGGACCATTGTTTGTGACCTTTGAGAGATGATGGACATTATCAAAGGTGTCTAGACTACAGAAATGGGGAAAAGTTATTCCAAACGTCAAGAGGGGAGTATAGTTTATTTTGCAAAGACTGTACAAGCATGTCTGCTATCAATCCTGTACAACATTCCAGCAACAGTTTTTGAGGGTCTATTTGGAAAATTCTGAAAAACAGAAACAATGCTCATCAGAACCTTAAATTGTTTACTAAATTTCCCAGTATATTTTTATTTTTTTAATTGCTGTTATAAATTGGCAAGTATGAGAATACAATAGCCTCAACTCCAAGATTTTCGATAACTTTGCATGATATGTTTGTGGAGAAGATGGAAGTATATGGGCTGGATAAGGACAACTGTGTGGATTAATAACCTAATAATTGCCGGGCACGGTGGCTCACACCTGTAATGCCAATACTTTGGGAGGCCGAGGCGGGTGGATCACCTGAGGTCAGGAGTTTGGAACAGACTGACCAACATGGAGAAACCCTGTCTCTACTAAAAATACAAAATTAGCCAGGCGTGGTGGCACATGCCTGTAATCCCAGCTTCTCAGGAGGCTGAAGCAGGAGAATCACTTGAACCCGGGAAGCAGAGGTTGCAGTGAGTCAAGATCACGCATTGCACTCCAGTCTGGGCAACAAGAACAAAATTCTGTCTCCAAATAAATAAATAAATAAATACCTAATAATCATAGTCAGAGGATTCAAATTAATGAATTGATATCAACGTTGGCATAGGTCTTTAATGAAGTGTCTCAAGTCTCTCCCCTTAGCCTTCTCATAGTCCATATTTTACATAGATTTCTTGTATGAAGACATAGAAGGCAGGATCATCAGTTTATAGAGGATACAAAGCCAGGTGAGCAAAAAGTATCTTGAGACAGACAAAAATGGAAACACAACATGGCAAAACTTATATGATGCAGTAAAAGCAGTTCTAAGATGGATGCTGCTATTGTCTGGATGTGTTCTCTCTAAAATTCAGGTGTTACCAATGTGACAGTGTTAAGAGGTGGGCCTTTAAGAGTTGATTAGGTCATGAGGGCTCCTCCTTCCTTGATAGGATTACTACTCTTATAAAAGAGGTTCCATGTACCATTTGGCTAGCTTGCCCTTCTGCCTTCCACCATGTGAGGATGCAGCAAGAAGGCCCTCACCAGACACTAAATGCCAGTGCCTTGATCTTAAACTTCTCAGTTTCCAGAATTGTGAGAAAATAAATTTATGGTATTTATAAATGACCCAATCTCAGATATTTTGTTATAGCAACACAAAACAGACTAAGACAGATGTTTATAGCAATAAATGCCTAGATTAAGAAAAAAGATTCAGAAGAATATTAAGTCTAATAAAAAAATAATAAAGAAAAAAGGAAGGTCTCAAATAATGTAACTTTAAACCCCAAGGACATAGAAAAAAAATCAAATTAAGCCCAAAATCAGCAGAAGGAAGGAAATAATAAAAATTAGACCAGAAATACATGAATTTGAGAATAGAAAAACAATAGAAGAGATAAACAAATCTAAGAGTTGGTTTTTTGAAAAGATAAAATTGACAGACCTAGACTAGATTAATGAAAAAAGACAAAGACTCAAATGATTAAAATTATGAATGAAAGAAAGACATTACAATTGATATCACAGAAAGACACAGGATCATAAGAGACTACTATAAACAATTGTGTGCCTACAAATTGGATAACCTAGAATAAATGGGATACATTGCTAGAAACATAACCTATCAAGACTGCATCATGAAGAAAGAAAATTAGAATAGATGATTAGTGAGTCAGAAGATTGAATCAACAATCAAAAATCTCCTCACAGAACACTTGGACACAGGAAGGGGAACATCACACACCGGGGCCTGTTGTAGGGTCAGGGGAGCGGGGAAAGATAGCATTAGGAGATATACCTAATGTAAATGAAGAGTTAATGGGTGCAGCACACCAACATGACATATGTATACATATGTAACAAACCTGCACGTTGTGCACATGTACCCTAGAACTTAAAGTATAACAATAATAATAATAAAAAAAAATCTCCTCATGAAGGAAAGGCCTGGGTCGGATGGCTTCATGTGTAAATTCTACAAGACATTTAAAGAAGAAATAACCTCTATTTTTCTCAAGGTCTTCCAAAAAAATTGAAGGGGAGGCAGCACTTCCAAACTCCTTTTACAAGGCTAGAATTACTCCCACACCAAAGCCAGATAAGAAGACTGTAAGAAAAGAAAATTACAGGCCAATATCCCCAGCGATCACAGATGCAAACATTCTCAACAAAATACCAGCAAACTGAATTCAACAGCACATTAAAAGGATCATACACCATGATCAAGTGGGATTTATCCCTGGGATGCAAGGATGGTTCAACATGCAAAGCAATAAATGTGACATACCATATAAATATAGTGAAGGATAAAAATTATACGATCATCTCAACAGACACAGAAAAAGCATTTGACAAAATTTAGCATCCTTTTATAATAAAAACCCTCAACAGGCCGGGCATGGTGGCTCATGCCTGTAATCCCAGCACTTTGGGAGGCCGAGGCGAGCAGATCACGAGGTCAGGAGATCGAGACCATCCTGGCTAACACGGTGAAACCCCGTCTCTACTAAAAATACAAAAAATTAGCCGGGAGTGGTGGTGGGCGCCTGTAGTGCCAGCTACTCAGTAGGCTGAGGCAGGAGATGGTGTGAACCCGGGAGGCGGAGCTTGCAGTGAACCGAGATCGCGCCACTGCACTCCAGCCTGTGCAGCAGAGTGAGACTTCATCTCAAAAAAAAAAAAAAAAGTTGAAATTAAAAATGAATAAATATGATGGCGAGGATGTGGAGAAATAGGAACTCTTCTACACTGTTGGTGGGAGTGTAAATTATTTCAACCACTGTGGAAGACAGTGTGGCTATTCCTCAAGGATCTAGAACCAGTAATACCATTTCATCCAGCAATTCCATTACTGGGTATATACCTAAAGGATCATAAATTATTCTACTATAAAAACACATACACAGGTATGTTTATTGCAGCACTGTTTACAATAGCGAAGACTTGGAACCAACCGGAATGCCCATGAATAATAGACTGGATAAAGAAAGCATGGCACATATGTGCCAGGCAATACTATGCAGCCATACAAAAGAATGACTTCATGTCCTTTGCAGAGACATGAATGAAGCTGGAAACCATCATTCTCAGGAAACTAACACAAGAACAGAAAACTGAACACTGAATATTATCACTTATAAGTGGGAGTTGACCAATGAGAACACATGGACACAGGGAAGAGAATATCACACACTGGGGCCTGTCAGGGGGTTGGGGGCAAGGGGAGAGAGAGCATTAGGACAAATACCTAATGCATGTGGGGCTTGAAACCTAGATGTCGGGTTGATAAGTTCAGTAAACCACCATGGCAGATGTATACTTATGTAACAAACCTGCACATTCTGCACATGTGTCCAAGAACTTAAAGTAAAATGAAAACATAAAAATGAATAAATAAATTGACATGAGGCAAAAAAAAAATGGGTTTAACTGACTCAGGCAAGAGAGAACTCTGCACTATAAACTCTAACCCTGCCCTACGAAAATAAACTCTAGTAATTTAAAATAATTGTAAGGTATGTGATCATAGCTTTATAAAAATTACACATGATTCTACAAAAACCCTAACATTAAACTGTGTATAATGGAATTTCAGATGATTTCCACCTTGTTCTTTATATCCTTCTTTTTTGTTCCATTTTGAAGTGACATTTTTTGTTTATCCTCTGGAAGTCATTGCTCCCAGCCATCCCCTTCTGCACCCACCCTCTCCTTTTCCGGGGTCCACCCCAGCCCTTCTCTGGCCTGAAACTGTGGCTTCCTTGGCACTGAAGGCACAAGAACTGTATTCAGCCTCAGGAGAGAGGAGGACAAGGGCAGGTAGTGGAGATGTTCTCAGCATTGCAGACTAATTTAACAGCACCCAGTCTCCATTGCAAATGGCTGCATTTCTCCACATGTTATCTACAAGCAAGCCAAACTTAACCCTTTCCTGATTGGTTTCTCACTCTTTCCAACTCCTACTTGAAAATACATATTCTTCCACCTAATATTTCTTTCTACTTCTTGTCGTCACAATATATTCTGATTTATTGTGCCCAGGAAACACTGGTCTCACCATGTCCTACATTACCATCTAAAGTGTAGTGAATAAATGGACAACAAAGAGGCCCCCGCCCCAATCACTGCCTCTCATTTATTCACTCACAGGGTAAGTACAGCCTCAGAACCAACAGTGAGCTGTGCTGTGGACACTTCTCTCAGGAAAACAGACAAAATCCTTGCTCCAGTGGGGACAGCAGGTGAACATAATGAGCAGATGCATTGCATCGGACGTAGGAAGGTGACAGATGATTCAGGTGGTGGGGAGGAAGGTAGTGGAGAGGAAGCGTAGGAGGGGAGTCCCCACGTTCTCAATAGCCTAAACAGGAAGGACTCCCCAAAAAGTAACCTGTGTGTCCTGGCTTCACGAAGGTGAGCATTCCCGCAGGAGGCAGACCCCATCAAATGTACTGGAGTGGTCCAGGGAAAATCCAGAAGGTGCCTTTGTAACATTTTCAAGACAACCCTATAACAAAAGAGATACCCAATAATGTATTCATTAAGTAGTCAGGAGCAAACAATAAATATTTATGACCTAGCAATTTTATTGCCATTTAAGAAAATATTTCGCATAAATTGAAAAAGTAGTATGTGCATTTCTTTCTTAAATAAACACAAATGTTTACTAATGGACATGAGTACCTACTGGGCATGAACAACTTCTCAAATCTTGGAAGCAGATTGGACACAGCCACCCTCATTTCCTATTTCATACCTATTTTTGCAGGGGTTCTTGTTTTGTTTTTTTTTTTTAATCACAGCAACTGTTGGAATCACAGATCGTAAAATTACAATGTCATCTAAAGCAATGGTGCATAGTCTAATGTTGAAATTATAAAATACTTTGGACCAGTGCTTCTTGTGGTGTCCAGTAGATGGCACCGCTAATCTTGCAAATATTTCAAAAAGCCCAGAGTTCCTTGGCCCACAATTGTGACATCATGGTGGATGAGGGGTCAATAAAGAGTTTATTTTAGAGGGTTGGGTCAGTTCCTCCCATCCTGCAGATCAAGATTCCCTGAGGGCAAAGAGCAGAGGGGTGCTCTCTGGTGGCCCAGCAGTTCTGCCCCAGGGGAGAGGTTTCTCTTCTACTACAGCGAAAACCCACAGGACTCTGCTTCATCCGAGAACCAAGGATACCAGGAAGAAAGGTCAGAGTGAGGAGGTGTCTGAGTCTTTCAGATCACACAGTGACATCACACAGTGACATACGGCTTGATGGCTTCAGAAATCCTCCATGAGCTGGGAGACAGCCCCCGAGGTGACAGATGAGTGCGCGGGAAGGGACAGATACAACAACTCTCAAGATGACACCCAGTTTCTCCCGTGTGTTTATGTATATCTGTGTGTGCACGTGCGTGTGTGTGTGTGTGTCTGTATTTGTGCATGAACTTGTGTATGTGTGTGTGTATGTATGTATGTGGGAGCATATGATATATGTATATGTATGAATGGTGAATTGATTTCCTGGTTGCTTTGCAGTGACGGGAGACAGGGACCCCAGGACAGGTTCCTGCCCACCCCTCCTTCCCTATCTTCCCTCTAGACATTCCCTCCTCCCTGTGGAAAGAGTCTACCCAGTAACTGAGGGTTCATTACTGCAGACTTCTCACAGCTCCCCAAGGTTCTATGATATTTCCACTCCCAGGCCTCCTCCTCATGCTTGTCCCTCTGTCGGGTGCCCTGTCTTCTCCTCCCACCTGGCCATGCTGTATTCTTCCAATTCCTACAAGAATAATGTGAAA
Organism: Theropithecus gelada; assembly: GCF_003255815.1. NCBI lineage: Eukaryota > Metazoa > Chordata > Mammalia > Primates > Cercopithecidae > Theropithecus > Theropithecus gelada. The sequence continues at coordinate 116,309,414 of NC_037671.1, forward strand.
TGCCACCTCCCAACAAGCCTCCATGCAACTCCCCAGGCAGAAAGAGTCACCCCCTCTTCTGCCCTCTCATAACCCCAACCACCTCAAGGACATCACATCAGCAGCAGCAGCCACATGGATGTTTGTTTCTGTCCCTGGATTCTAAGTTCCTGAAGGACTGGACACATCCATCACCCACGTGTAAACCCAGCACCTAGCACAGTGCCTGCCATACGATATACGGTTTAAGATGCATCAGAGGAATCCAATCATAAGACTACCAAAGGGCTGCTAGAACTCAGAAAGGAATCTGTGTAATTTGGAGGATTGAACAAAGGTCTTCATTTCTATTCTTTCCAGCACCAACCTCCATGGCTCCACTCGTCCCTACTCCTTCCCCCTAATAAGATTCGCAGGTCAGGAGAGGGGTAGGGGCAGGAGCAGCTACACCCGGTCTCCTCCACCACCCATGGTGGGGTGCACCCTTGGTGGGACCTGGTGAGCATGACAGCCCCTGGGCCTAGGGGACCTGTACCCTCCACAGCCCCACAGAGACCAGCAGGAGCTGTTCAGCCACTTGCAGAGACAGCCAGAGAGTGCTTCAAGGACTGCATGGAGCACTGGAGAAGCGGGGAGTTCAGGGCCCTCTTTTGTGAGGCATAGAAATTTAGGCAGGATCATGTCTACAAAAGAGGGTGTCACTTTGGCTTATCAATGCTTTCACCTCCTTACAGCTTTCAGATTGGAGTGGGTGCTTTACTTGTTTTTATGGATTATTGTGTCAACCAAAACGAGAGGTCGGAATCACTCTAAAGATTTGAAACATCTTCAAGATTTGAGGAATGCACATTTTAATGCCACATCTACTTCTAGGAAGCTGTGGCTGAATAAAGCATTTTATTATATGGCATTCCCCAAATTACTTATTTGGAATTTTAATCTACATAATGTCATACAACCATGTGAAAAGTAAAAACTAAAAAGCAATAACTTTTTGGGCTAGGAGTGGTGGCTCATTCCTGTAATCCCAGAACTTTGGGAGGCCAATGTTGGAGGATCACTTGAGGCTAGGAGTTGGAGGTCAGCCACAGCAAGCAACATGGTGAGACCCTGTCTCTGTGCATTATTTTAAAAATTAACCAAGTGTAGTAGCATGTGACTGTAGTACCAGCTCCTCAGGAGGCTAAGGTAGGAGGATCTCTTGAGCCTGGGTGACAGTATGAGAGCCTGTCTCAAAGAAAACAACAACAACTGCAGCAGAAATAACAAAATTTAACCCCCAATAAACTAAATTGATGGAGAATTGTGGGACCCAAATGACCAAAGAATGCGATTTTTCACTTTGATGAATTAAAGGGTCTGCTGAGTGTCAGTATTCCTAGAATGTTTCATCTCAGGAAATACCATTTCCTCTGGTGAATCCGCTCCTTAGTCCAGGTCCTCTGAGAAGCAGGTGCCTACATGGGATTCACGTGAGGGGATTTCATTGGGAGAAACCCTGGGAGAACCATTCAGCAGGATGCAATTCTGACCCCAAGTGCAGGAGGGAGGGACAGGAGGTTGTGCAGGTGCATCCTACACTACAGTGAATGGTGCTGGGACAACTGGATGGCACATGCGGAAGAATGAGGCAGACCCCTTCCTTACAGCACACACAAAAACTAGCTCTAGATGAATGGCAGATGTCCACCTAAGACATGAAACTATGAAAGTCTCAGAAGAAAACAGAGCAGTAAATTTCTGTGACCCCGGATTTTACAAATGCTTCTTAAGTACTGTACGCCAATAGCACAAATGGCAAAATAAAAAGTAGTTTAATTTCATTTCATGCAAATGTAAACTTTTGTGCTTCAAAAGGGACTCCATTAGGAAGGTTAAAAACTTACAGAATGACAGAAAGCATTTGAAAATCATGTATCTAATAAGGGAGTGGTAAACTGAATATATAAAGAACTCTTGCAACCCAACATTATAAAGCAAAATAACACAATTAAATATACACAAAGAATTTGAAAAGACGTTTCTCCAAAGTGAGACAGGTGTAATACAGGGTGGCCACAAAAGAGAAAATTTTAGGCAGCAGTTTCAGGTTGACTAGCAAAAGGAATCTGTTGAAATATCTGCAGAGGCTGTGCGCTACTAAGACCCTAAAAGACAGAGTATGGACCAAACTGGCTAAGAATGAGTGGACCCAACATGACCCTGGGTTTGACCTCGGTTTCACCTAGGACCCTATTATACACTCATTAACATACTAAACACACACCCATCAGCGTCCTGACAATTCTGAGAACACCCATATTTGGTGTAAAACTGGGTGGCGCCACAGTTCTGAGCAATCTCCACCTTCTTTCAGGAATTTTCATGAATATTCCATCCCTTGGTTAAAGAAACCCAGAAAGGTGGCAGCCCCAAACCCCCTTGCACCTGCCTCTGCACTCCTGTAGAAGGAGGGGAAACTGGTACAGGCTTCCTGAGGCACAGTGTGACAGAGTTCATCAAGAGTCAAAAATATCCAAGTCTGAATTAAGAATATGTATTAAGAATGAATTAAGAATATGTAGAATAGATTCTGGATATCTATTCCACACAGTTAAATTGAGATTCATACAAGCACAGTTTCTGCAGCATTTGGTTCCGTGAAAGTAACTGACTGGAGACCATCTGGATCTTCAGACACAGACACTGGTTACATTTGTTGTGACTGTGTACTTTTCCTTTTAGAAAGAACTCTCCGCCCTTTCTCTATTTTCCTACTGGTCCTGGAATTTATTTCTCCAGGCGGTGTCAAGAGCCCGACACCTGCTGGGGTCGAGGTCTCATCAGAGTTTGGGGACCACCCATTGCCCACTGGCATCAGAAGAAGAATGCAAATGGCAGTGAACCCAGGAAGAGGTGCTCAGTGTCCACAGCCCTCAGGGCAATACCAACAGCACCCACAAGGGGACTCCTCACCCCGCTGGAATGGATGACCCTAAACACAGTGAGGGTGGATGGGTGGGGCCTGCGTTCCTTACAGAGCAGGCAGCAGGAGACGGAGAGTTGGTGTAGTGTAGGGTCTGTGTGTGTCATCCTCCTCCCATTTTCCTGGCGGAGGTTTCTCTTTGTTCTCTGGCCCTACCTGTTTCCTTCCTCATCCTTTCTCTGGTTCTCCCATTCTTCATTTCTAACCATCCCAAGGTTTTCTCTGCCTCACGACGTCTTTGCTCCGGGCCCCCAGCCCAGTGGAGAAACCAGGGGCCCTGGACCATGAGCGGCGGGGTCGGGGAGGCGACAACGGGAAGCTCCTGTTGGACTCTGGGCACTCAGGGTCTAGTGCGCCACAGGCGGCCCCCCGCAGCAGCCCCAAGGCAAGGAGGATGGGGTCCTCGCGTGGGCCACACTGTCGGATCCCCAGAGATCCGAGCGGGACGGGGACGGGGACGGGGACGTCTCCACACTGATCCGGTGGCAAAGTCGCCACGAGGATGAAGGAGGAACCTCGTGCTCTTCACCCCACCAGGCCCCGCGTTTCCTGTCTCCTCCTGCCACTTGCCGCGACCGCGAGTCCTCCCAGGTCTTCCAAAAGCCGTTTTGTTCGGAAGCCCGGGAGCATCGACCCGCAGCGTGGCACCCTCTCGGCGGTCTCCACCGGGCGGGACCCGGGTCCGGAGCTCGGGCGGAGCGGGCGTCCGGGGAGGAGCGCGCAGAACCCGGAGAGGACGCAACAGAGTCGAAACTGAAACTCCCTGTGCGAACTTTCCCCGAAAGTCACCTGTGGTTGAAATCAGAAATCACCTATAATATACTCCCTGTGACAACACCGTTGGGTAAATATCTAGAACCAGTGCCTCCTCACTGCAGCAGAACCTCACGCCGCGGCCCGGGTTCCGTGTCCCCAGACCCTTGTGGCCCCCAACAGATCGGGCGAACCCACCCTGTGGCCGTGGCTGGGACTCCCGGCCCCACTCTTCCTTAGTACTTCGCCTCCACATTTTCACGTGTTTCAGAATCGAAACCATGAAAAGTCATGTGTGAAAGGCTCCTCGCCCCTGCCCGCGTCCACTCTCATTGGCCACAGGCCTGGGATTCTTCTCATCTTTCCAGGGAGTCTTTACGCCATTTCAAACGAATATAAATACATATTCTGAATTCAGACTTGGATATTTTTGAGTCTCGATGAACACTGTCACACTGTCCCTCAGGAAGCCTGTACCAGTTTCCCCTCCTTCTACAGTGGATGTTTCACCCTCCTCTGCCCAAGCTGGGCCTTCACAATTACAGACAAGAGTGTCGCCAGCATTGCCATCCCGTGACATGAGATGCTTTAAAGGCGCATTACTTTGCACAGCAATTCTGTATCTGGAAATCTGTTCTACACAATTAAATTGAGATTCATACAAGCACAGTTTCTGCAGCATTTCGTTTCTGTAAGTAACGGACTGGAGACCATCTGGATCTTCATACATAGTATGGACACTGGTTACATTTGATGTGATACAGTCATTCTATGTAATGTAGTGCAGAGATAAAAAGGAAAATAATCTGTATGTGCGGGTATTGGAAGATCTTCAACGTGTGTTATTTTGAGATTGAGTCTGCGTTCAATAGAGTGCCTATGGACTTATATTTGTTTTAAAAACCAGAATTAATACATAAACACATCTCCATTGTTAGTAAGGAAAGCCGCATTTCCATAACTTATTGCTAGTCTGTTTATCCGTTTTAGGAAAAATCAATATACTTGAAAAGCCATGGTGGCAGGAATTGGTCATCACCGGCCCAGATTCTACACTGCCCTACAGATGATCCTAACTGAGGTTGCCAGAGGAGCAGGATGTGGAATGTAGTCACGTTTCAGAGAGAAACCTAGTCAGACTGGACCAGGGGTCTTGCCCTGATCTCTGCCTCTTCACCCAACTTCCACCTGGTCAGCCAGTGACCCCAGAGGGGCTGGGATGATGCTGGGAGGGCAGTGAAGATGGGGAGCCAATGGTGGGAACATGGTGAACATGGAGAGCTCAGACCCCACACCATCTGGGAAGGAGCTGAGTGTGATGCTGGGAGCACTGGAAAGGCAGGGAGCCTGGACACAGCACTCACTGCTCCTCCCATCTGGGACAGGATTGGGGTGGGTGATGAGAAAAGTTTCCCGAGTAACACAGTTCCTAATCCTGGCAGAATGACTCGCCCCAGTTGCACTACAGTCAAGACCCACTTGGCCCACAGACCAGTCTAACACAGGGCATGGTAAATTCAGGAGTGAATACTACTGAGGCATCTGCCGGGGCATAGGAAACAGTAACTAGAGGACGGTGCAGCAAGTGGCTCAGACTACCTCACCCCACACTCTCCAATACTGAGTGGGGAGGAAGCCTTGAGCCCAGGAGGTTGAGGATTCAGTGAATTATGATCGTGCCACTGCACTCCAGACTGGTGACAGAGCATGACTCTGTCACACACATGCTCACACACATAAATTGTGTGAGCAATTCTCACATGGGGAGATCCGGATGCACTCACTGTGGATCCAGGTCACAGGGAGCAGGAGGGTGTTCTGTATTGTGGGGAGATGGGGGACACACGTGGGAGGGGGTATTTGTGTCCAGCTTTAAAGGTGGCTGGCCCTTTGCCCCGGGGGAACAGGCCAGCAGAATGCGCTGACAGTGGGGAACCACCAGGAACTTTCTCTAGAACCTGCTCTGCTGAGCCCGCTGCACCATCCCTGGACCTGGGCCAGGGAAGCTGCTGAACTGGGAGCTCAGGGCCCATCTCTCTGAGGAGCTTTCTAAATCAGCAAGTGTGTCACAGGTTGAGATTTTAGGGACGAGGTCCTCAATGTTGTCCTCAATTTTAATGAGCAGACTCTTGACCAGTCTGCATTGGGCAGAGCAGGAGCAAGACATAAATATTTAAGATAATTTTTAAAGCTGTTTAATTTTGGTAAAAACATAGAAGATAAAATTTACCATCTTGACCAATTGTTTAGTGTACAATATGTTGTTTTAAACCTCTGAAACGCTGCCTGCTGTTCCTGTAATAAAACCTAGCCCGGGCCAGGCGCGGTGGCTCACGCCTGTAATCCCAGCACTTTGGGAGGCTCAGTGGATCACCTGAGGTCAGGAGTTTGAGACCAGCCTGGCCAACACAGTGAAACCCCATCTCTACCAAAAATTCGCCAGGCGTGGTGGAGGGCGCCTGTAATCCCATCTACTCCGGAAGCTGAGGCCAGAGAATCCCTTGAATCGGGGAGGCAGCGGTTGCGGTGATTCGAGATCAGGCCACTGCACTCCAGCCTGGGCAACAAGAGCGAAACTCCGTCTCTAAATAAATAAACAAATAAGAAAACCTAGCCCGGACTATAATCACGTCCACTGGGAACTGGGGAAGTAGTGGAAGGGACGCCATCAGGCCTGTGGCTGCCCCCAGAGCATGGTGAGCCAAAGACCCCGCGGCGCAAGCAGGGGGAGGGAGAGTGTCGCGGGCCCAGGCGGGGACAGGTAGACGCCGCCCCCGCTGAATATTCCTCTGCAAGTTTCTTCACCTTCAATAAAAAATGCTGTCATGATTAAATGAATCTGTCGTGGAAGGAACCGTGTCCTGGCAGGGGCCGGGCCGACACTCAGACACCAACCCGAAGGGGGCTGGGGCAAAGGGGAGGGACACCCGGAAAGGGGAGGGACACCGGCAGGGCAGACAACCGTATTTCTAACCTGTGTAACGGCGGGAAACGTGGATGGAGCGCCCCCATATATAAGCCGACTTTTCAACCTTGAGGTGATTCATCTTCCAGGCTCCCCTTCCATCAAGTCTCTCGTCCCCAGTGCTCTGGTTCCCCAATGGCAGCTGCCGCCGCTACCAAGGTCCTTCTGTGCCTCCCGCTTCTGCTCCTGCTGCCGCGCTGGTCCCAGACTGGGCGAGGCGGTGAGTTAGTGGATGGAGCCTAAGCGGGGCGGGGGCCAAACCTGGGGGGCAGCAGGTTTCAGAGGAGGGGAGGCTTCTGGAAGCACGGGTGAGATCTCCCCGAACTGCGCCCCAGTTCAGTTCCGGTCGGCGGCTCCTTCCTGCCCGGTCCACTCCCCGAGGCTGCTTCTTGCCAGGGGAGAGGCGAAAAGGAGCGGGGAGGAAAGGAGGCTGACAGGAGGGTGGAGGGGCCAGAGGGCTGCAGAGAGCGAGGTGGGGCGGGGATCCCTGGTGCAGCCTGGCAGCCCCGCCGCCTTCGGGAAGGAAAAATCAGAGCCCCGGGAACCGGAGCTGGGGACAGGACAGGGGTGAAGCAGCGTTCCACAGGGACACAGGCCTGCTCTGCTCTCACCCGCTCTCCACCACAGGAACCCTCCAGCACCCCCAGGGCTCCCTGCCCTTGAATGTTTCCCTGCACTTTCCTGCATACATTCACCTACACCCAGGAGCTCAGCAGACACCCCCACCCCTCCCCTCACCATCCACTGCCACCACCCAGGTCACATCCTCTTACTCCCCACTTCAGCCCAGCTGGTCACCCTAGAGGTCTCCCATCCATGAAGGGGCCCTCAGCACTTCCTACACCATGCGGCACCTTCTGCCTCTTGCCTGAGGACACACCCCAGCAAACACACCCCCTCCCCTCAGAACCTGTGCAGGAGGAGATGGGAAGCACCATTCCCTCCAGGAGACCCTGGGAACTCTGGTGAGTAGAGGTGCCCACTTCTGCCCTTGGGGCCCGGACTCGCCTGTTCTTCCTACTGGGGAGTCAGCGTCATAGAGAACAGTCACTGTGTAGACACGGGTCAGCAAAGCCTTTTTAGAAAGGGAGGAAGGATGCCCTGTGATCTTTGCAGGCCTTGGGTTCTCCGTCTCTGTGTCCAGTCCTGTCCCTTTGTAGAGCAACAGCAGGCAATGGCAACCTGCAAATGAGGGGGGACCAGATTTGGACCCTGTCCTAGGTTGCTGATCCCAGATGAGGGGATTACAGTGTCCCAGTGAATAGTGCCCCATCCCCTATGGTGTCATCTCCAAGTGATGTCTCGGGGGCCAGTTGGAGAGCGGTCCTACCTTACCTGTGGCTTCTGGGTGGTGTGGATGTGATGGGAGTGGGGGTCCCATAGTTAGGGGCTTACTCTCCCCTCCTTTGCTGCTGAGTGGCATCTATGGTCCATGGGGACCATCAGGGACCTTCCCTGATGGTGTGATCTGAGGGTGAGGGGGTGCAGCCATGTTGTGTCCGGGAGATCGTGGCCAACTGCTTGTGCAGTTTCTTGGTTGCCATAAATATCTTTGGAGAAGGTCACAAGGACTCATTGTACTTGCTGCCGGGTTAAAGAGTCCTTCCTCACTAGAAACTGGTGTCTTCTTCTAGTCATGGGTTCAGGGTCTGAGAAGTGGCTTCATTCTGCAAATTGGGCAAAGCCACCTTGTTCTTGATGGACTGGCTACTTTCAGCCTCCTGGTCATCCATCATTTGTTTTATCTGTTTCTTGTAATTATTTAAATCCAGCAGTATCCAGGTTGGGTTTCCATTTCTTTTGGACCTTGGACCCCTTTGTTCTATGAGCCACGGGCATAACTTTGTATGACTGAGGTTCCCAGTTGGCATTGTGACTTCTCTAATCATTTCCATCATTGCACCCTCCTTGCTCCTGACAGTTGACAGCCTCCAGCTGGAATCTGTAATTTCAGAATTTTTCATCCCATTACTACTGGGAGCCCATTTCTGGAACAGCATCTCCTACTGCCAAACCTGGTCTTCAGCAATAGGCATCCCTAAGCTTCATTCCATGCCTTCTCATGGGGCCTTCTTTATATGCTGGGTAAGCAGGAGTCCTCCAGGTTTCCCATGAGCACAGTGGATGGAAATTGTTCTGGATTTTCACACTTAGACCCCTCTGGCATGGGCACTTCTCTGAGCCCATGATCCCTCCCTCTACTACCTGCCTTAGATATTCAGATTTTCTATTTCTTGCTGCGTGGACCATCCCTTTGTCCAGGGTTTCAGGGAGGAATCCTCATAGCAGATGCATGCCATCACCAGGGGCTTTGCCAACATGTTAAATCTTGTGACCATGATAATTAATTCTTCTTTATCCAACTGGTTCCATCCTCAGTCCATCCTACCATGCACCAGCACACTCAGGGGCAGCCCCCACACCCTCTCCCACCTCCCACAGTCCACATGGGCTGCTGCTGAAGATCCTCTGCCAACCAGGCCCTTCCTCCTCTAGCAGTCCTGGCACCCCTTTAGCAAGGTCATGTCTTGACCAATGTGGGCAGAGGGGCAGTGGGACATGTTTGGGGACAAGTGGTTTCTCAGCAGGCAGAGACCTCCTCCTCCTCCTCCTCCTCCTCCTCCTCCTCCTCCTCCTCCTCCTCCTCCTCCTCTTCCTTGTCCTCATGCGAGGGGCAAGCACTCGCCTTAATCTTGTGGACACCACAGTTCTGGAGGGGGAACTCCTTCCTGGGCCAGCCCAGCCTGCCAGAGGTGTCCTCTTATTGTCACAGTGTGGAGGAGGGGCTAACTAGGGGTCTTTGTCTCCCCACCCACCCCTCACCTGCCTTTCTCCACAGACCCTCACTCTCTTTGCTATGACATCACCATCATCCCTAAGTTCAGACCTGGACCACAGTGGTGTGCGGTTCAAGGCCAGGTGGATAAAAAGACTTTTCTTCACTATGACTGTAGCAACAAGACAGTCACATCCGTCAGTACCCTGGGGAAGAAACTAAATGTCACAAAGGCCTGGAAAGCACAGAACCCAGTACTGAGACAGGTGGTGGACATGCTCACAGAGCAACTGCTTGACATTCAGCTGGAGAATTACACACCCAGGGGTAAGTTTCAGATGGCCCAGGACAGGAGGAAGCAGATACAGTGGTAGGTTAGAGGCATTTATAGTTTTCAGGTAAAAATACAAACAGGGGCTGGGCGCGGTGGCTCATGACTACAATCCCAGCACTTCGGGAGGCCGAGGTGGGCCGATCACAAGGTCAGGAATTCGAGACCAGCCTGACCAACATGGTGAAACACTGTCTCTACTAAAAATGCAAAAATTTGCTGGGTGTGGTGATGCACACCTGTAATCCCAACTACTTGGGAGACTGAGGCAGGAGGATCCCTTGAACCCAGGAGGCAGAGACTGCAGAAGGCTGAGGTGGTGCCACTGCACTCCAACCTGGGCAACAGAGTGAGACTTTATCTCGGAAAAAAAAAAAAAAAAAAGGCCGGGCGCGGTGGCTCAAGCCTGTGATCTCAGCATTTTGGGAGGCCAAGGCAGGCAGATCACAAGGTCAGGAGATCGAGACCATCCTGGTTAACACAGTGAAAACCCATCTGTACTAAAAATACAAAAAAATTAGCCAGGCGTGGTGGTGGGCGCCTGTAGTCCCAGCTACTTGGGAGGCTGAGGCAGGAGAATGGTGTGAACCCGGGAGGCGGAGCTTGCAGTGAGCCAAGATTGTGCCACTGCACTCCATCCAGCCTGGGTGACAGAACGAGACCCCGTCTCAAAAAAAAAAAAAAAAAAAAAAGGAGGGTCATCTCACCCCTCAAGAGGTATAGAGGCAAGGCCAAGATGTGGCAGAGAAAGTAAGGCCAGGAAATTGTAAGGGGAACAGGATGTGGGTATAAAATTTGTCAAGACCAGAGCTGATCTCTCTCTGATGTGGGCAGAACCCCTCACCCTGCAGGCCCGGATGTCTTGTGAGCAGAAAGCCGAAGGACACAGCAGTGGATCTTGGCAGTTCAGTTTCAATGGACAGGTCTTCCTGCTCTTTGACTCAGAGAACAGAATGTGGAAAATGGTTCATCCTGGAGCAAGAAAGATGAAAGAAAAGTGGGAGAATGACAAGGATGTGACCATGTCCTTCCATTACATCTCAATGGGAGACTGCACAAGATGGCTTGGGGACTTCTTGATGGACATGGACAGCACCCTGGAGCCAAGTGCAGGAGGTAAGAGCTGTAAAAGAAACGGGGATCTGGAATGAGATCAGAAACAGTGATCTGAAGAAACTAGTTCTTGAGTTCAGTTTCAGTCATCCCAGTGTACATGTTTATGTTAAAATGACCCCCTCATGGGGCGCTCCTCTTGGGGGTGCTGGTGTGCCTGTGCTCTCCCATCCTCCTCTCCCTTCTCCCTCCTGACTCCTATTCCTCATTACATTTGCTGCTGCTCTGCGCACTGCGGATTTCTCACTAGCCTTGAAATTGCAGGTGTCACTGTGTTTTCAGACCTTTCTCCTTAGTGTTTCCTCTTTTTATAATCACTTTTCCTTTCCTTTCCCTCGTCTGCTGGAAATCCATCAAAACCACCTCCAATGCCAGCCCAGAGACCCTCCCCTCCCCAACTCTGGAGCATCACCTCCTTTTCCACCACAGCAGGAGGGTGGGCTGTGCTGTCACCTTGCTTCCCTCAGCAGCTGTGTGAGCTCCCTGAGGACAGGG
>NC_037671.1:116350049-116379287 GCF_003255815.1 Theropithecus gelada
CGGGGTCGGGGAGGGGACGAAAAGAAGCTCCTGGCCAGACCCGTGGACCCAAAGTACAGGGGGAAGTTCAAAGGCAGGGAGCCCTGGAAATGCTGGAGGGTTTGTGTGGTGGAGGGCCGGTGAGAACAGAGCATCTCTGTTTGTCTGGGATGTCTGTGCTGGCGTTTCCGCGAGATCCCCAACCTCACCTTTGGTCATGCCTATGTCCTGGTAGTTCAGGCTGCTTCCGCCCCAGGGCGCAGTGGAGGTGCCGGCCTCACCAGAGAGTCCCGCTGTGCCCTCCGGGGTGGGGGGCCCTCCAATCCTCTCGTCCCTCCCATCCTCCTGCTGTTATAGGAGATAAGAAAGAACTTATCAGGTAGATAGGGTAAAAAGAGCCCCAGGCAAAAAATTTTCCTTCTATCAAAAAGCAGCTCAGAAATTGCTCCCTTTCTAACCTCAAGCAGTTCAAAGAAATCACTTGTCTTCTAACGAAGAGTATCCTAGAAGATCAGTAAAACACAGATAAGGAACCGGGGCACAGAACTACCCCCTGCGAGGGCGCCGCCCACCAGCAGCCTCAAGCAGTCAGGCAGGGGATCCGCGCTGGAGCCTCGCTGTGGGAGCCCCAAGGACCCCAGCTGTAAGGTCACTTCTCCGCAGCAGCCCCGTGTAAAGTCCTCCCAGCCCCCCGCACCAGGCTGTAGGAGGAAACCATCAGCTGTCTCTGATTTCCCATTTCCTCAAGCCCGGAGACAAACATTGTCTCCTGAGGCGATGGGTGGAGTCCTCACACGTCTTCCAAAGGCGGTTCCGCCCCGCAGGTACCCGCCAGGCGCCTAGTACCTCCCGGTGGGACATCGGTGGCAGCCGGGCGCCACCTGTGGGGCATCACTCAGGCAGGACCCGGCCCGAGCTCGAGCGATGCAGGCGCCACGGGAGGAGCGCGCGGAACCGGGAGGGACTAGGCGGGGCGAAACTGAAACCACCCGCAACGAACTTTGACGAAAGCCTTTTGCAGCTGAAATCCGCAAATGCCTTTAATATCCTCCCTGAGGCGCGCAAGAGACAAAAATGACTTTAGAGCGACCCCGACCCTATTTTACCACCCACAGACACACAAAAACGAACACAGCAAAAGTAGAAAACCCAATCCTTGCTCTTTGTGAGACACGCATTTAAGAACATAAAGAAGCAGCGCTCAAGGGGGAGGAAATATTTGCAAAACAATGAAGTGAAATGATCTCCTGGGAAAGATGGGAAGCAGAAGAAAGGCGGAGTGAAACTTCATGGAGTTTCTCCGCGCTTCGGCTCCACCCAGGAGACCAAAGCCCGGGACCGCTCAGCGGTAGGCTCAGACGTTTCCCCCGCGCGGTGAACAGCGGTGTCCTCTGCATTCCGTCGCCAAGTCCCGGTACCAAAGGCGCTGGCTGAGGGCCCCACGTTCCTTCATTGCATCCTGGCTCTGCTTCTGCTGCGGAACTGTCCCTGGACCGCGCGGGACGGTGAGTTCCAGTAATGGGTCGGAGAAAGAGGAGAGGGCGTCGCGGAGGACGGATCTTTGTGACCGCGCCGCGCCCTTCTCAATTCCCCGGGCAAGGCTCCTTCTGCCTCTGTCGCGTCCCTGGGGTTGATTCTCCCTGCCTGAGAAAACAGAGTGGCATAAGCGAGGTCAGAAACTAAGCGCAGTAAAACAGCTCGTTGTCTGGGATAAATGCCAAAATTCTTGGTCTGGCGGCCAAGGAAATCAAGGATCGGGACGAACACCCACAGAGTGAGATAGGAGCAGGAGTTTAATAGGCGAAAGGAAAGAACAGCTCTCTGTCACAGAGAGGCCCATGTGGCCCGAAGAGCCGGTTAGGACCAGATGTGCCACCTGAATAGGGCAGTCACTAGCAGCCCCCACCCCATTCTTAATCATGCAGGCAAGCTCTTTGTGCGGCTCTGCGCTACTTACCTGCCTGTGATAAAAGGGGATGGTGAGTTTCTGTGCCTGTTCCCAGGCACCTTCTTGCAGCTGCAGGCATCCCCACCCTGTGCACGCTTCCGGCTTCCCTATCTCAGTGTGCCTAAAGAAACGGACAGGGGCCAGGCGCCATGGTTCACCTTTGTAATCCCAGAACTTTGGGAAGCCGAGGGGGGTGGATCAACTGAAGTTAGGAGTTCGAGATCAGCCTGGCCAACATGGCGAAACCCCGTCTCTACTAAAAATACAAAAATTAGCTGGCCGTGGTCACGTTCGCCTGTAATCCCACCTACTTGGGAGGCCGAGGCAGGAAAATCACTTGAACCCGGGAGACAGAGGTTGTGGGATGAGCTGAGATCAGGCCATTGCACTCCAGCCTGGGCGACAAGGGCAAGACTCCGTCAAAAAAAGAATAAAAACAAAAAACAAAAAGCAAACAAACAAACAAAAATTTAAAAAAAAGGAAGAAGGGAAATGGACAGGAATATGCTCACTGAGCCCCACTGTTTTTGCAGGGACCCATCCTATGTATGTGAAGTTCGATCATTATCCAGGTAGTTCCTCCTTCTGTGCCTAAGCTGCTTATCTGTGTTTTACAGCCTGATCTTCTAGGCTGCTCTTTGTTAGAAGACAAGTGATTTCTTTAAACTGCTTGAGGTTAGAAAGGGAGCAGTTTCTGAGCTGCTTTTTGTTAGAAGGAAAGTTTTTTGCTGGGGACTCTCTTTACCCTGTCTACCTGAATTTCTTTCTTTCTTATTTCCTATAATAGCAGGAGGATGGGAGGGATGAGAGTTTCGGAGGGGGCCAGAGGGCACAGGTGGGACTCTCTGGTGAGGCTGGCACCTCCACCGTGCCCTAGGGCAGAAGGAGCCTGAGCTACCAGGACACAGGCATGACCAGAGGTGAGGGAGGGGATCTCGCAGAAACGGGAGCACAGACATCCCAGACAAACAGAGATGCTGTCTTCTCACTGGCCCTCCACCACACAAACCCTCCAGCACTTCCAGGGCTCCCTGCCCTTAAACTTTGCCCTGCACTTTGCTGCACTCACCTGCAACCAGGGGCTCACCAGACACTTCCCTCCCAATCGCCTCACCACCCACTGCCACCAAACAGGTCACATCCTTTTACCTTCAATCTCAGCCCAGCCCTCTCACCCCACAGGCCTCCCTCACCTCCCCATCCATGAGGGTGTTCTCACCACCTCTCCCACCAACTGGCACCTTCTCCCCCTTGCTGAATACACACCCACACACCCCAGAACCTGTGCAGGGGGAATGGGAAGTACCATTCCCCACAGGATGACCATGGGAATGCAGGTGAGTAGAGACACCCACTTCTGCCCTTGGACCAAGACCTGCCTATTCTTCCTATTCAGGAGCCAGCGTCATATAGCATGGTAGGCTGGAGGTGGCAAACCCTTTCTAGAAAAGGAAGGCAGGAGACACTTTGGTCTTTTCAGGGCATGGGTTCTCTGTCTCTGTGTCAAGTCCTATCCGTTTGTAGAGCAACAGCAGGCCAGGACAACCTGAAAATAAAAGAGGGAACAGAATTGGACACTATCCTACGTTACTGACCCCAGATGAGTATACACAGAGTGACACAACAGTGGATGGACCATCCCCTAGGGTGGCATCTCCAGATGGGGTCTCAGGTGCAACTCCAAAAGTCAGAACCAGTTCTGCCCTGCCTGTGGCTTCTGGGTGGTGTGGATGTGATGGGAGTCAGGTTCCCATGGTTCGGGGTCTACTCTCCCTTCTTTTGCTGCTGAGTGGTATCTGTGGTCCACCAGGGCCATCAGGGACCCTCCCTGAAGCCTCAGTTGTGATCTGAGGGTGAGAGGGTGCAGCCATGTGGTGTCCTGGGGATTGGGGCCAATTTCTTGTGCAGCTTCTTGGTTCCCTGTGGCCCTACTCCTGCCCATCCCAGGAGAACCACATGCCTCTTCTCACTGCTGGGCCTATCTTCTTAATGACCTAGAGGGTGAGGAGCGCATCTGTAATGGACAGCTCTGAGGCTACATGGTCACTGCCCTCTTATGGCTAAAGGCCATCTCTGCCAAGGCACGGTACTCTACACGAGCCACTTTTTAATGTGTGAAGATTTCCCTGCTGTGCGTGGCATTGCCTTGCCTCTGAACATTCACATGGAATCTCTGTTGTGATTCACCAATTACACATTGTAACCACATGTACCTCTAGGATCTTAGGGGGCCTTGGGTCACTGGGCACTTAAGGCAGGTCCAGCCTCGGTCATCATTCATGGATTGTCTATGGCTGCTTTTGAGCTACACCAGCAGCACTGAGTAGTCACAATGGAGAATATATTCCCTGCACACCTTTACATGTTTACAAAATTGCCCTTCACAGCAAACTCTAGTGGCCATAAATATATTTGGAGAAGGTCAAAAAGAATCATTCCACTTGCAGTGGGGTTAAAGGGTCCTTCCTCACTGGAAACTGGTGTCTTCTTCTAGTCATGGGTTCATGGTCTGAGAAGTGACTTAATTCTGCAAATTGGGCAAAGCAGCCTTGTTCTTGATGGAGTGGCTGCTTTCAGCCTCCTGGTCATCCATCATTTATTTTATCTGTGTTTGTTGTGATTATTTAAATCCAGCAGTACCTGGGTTGGGTTTCCATCTCTTTTGGATCTTGGACCCCTTTGTTGTATGAGCCATGGGCAAAGCTTTGTATGGCTGAGGTCACTAGCTGGCATTGTGACTTCTCTAATCAATTCCATCATTGCACACTCCTTGCTTCTGACAGTTCACAGCCTCCACCTGGAATCTGTTATTTCAGGATTTTTCATCCCATTACTACTGGGAGTTCATTTTAGGAACAACATCTCCTACCCCCAACCCTGGCCTTCAGCAATAGGCATCCCGAGCTTCATCCCATTCTGGTGCCTTCTCATGGGACCTTCTTTATACGCCAGGTAAACAGGAGTCCTCCAGGCTTCCCATGAGCACAGTGGATGGAAATTGTTCTGAATTTTCACACACAGATCCCTCTGACATGGGCACTTCTCTGAATCTGTGTTCCCTCCCTCTGCTACTGGCCTTAGATATTCAGATTTTCTATTTCTTGCTGTGTGGACCATCCCTTTGCCCAATGTTTCAGGAAGGCATCCTCATAGCAGATAAGCACCATCACCAGGGGCTTTGCCAACATGTTAAATCCTGTGACCATGATAATTAATTCTTCTTTATCCAGCGGGGTTCCATCCTCACTCCATCCTACCATGCACCAGCACCTTCAGGGATGGACCCACACCCTCTCCCACGTCCCACAGTCTACGTGGGCTGCTGCTGAAGATCCTCTGCCATCCAGGCCCTTCCTCCCCTAGCAGGCCTGGCACCTCTCATGTGTTGACCGATGTGGACAGAGGGGCAGTGGGACATGTCTGGGGGCATGTGGTTTCTCAGCGGGCAGAGACCTCCTCCTCTTCCTCCTCCTCTTCCTCCTCCTCCTCCTCCTCTTCCTCCTCCTCCTCCTCTTCCTCCTCCTCTTCCTCCTCCTCCTCCTCCTCTTCCTCCTCCTCCTCCTCCTTGTCCTCATGCAAAGGGTGAGCACTTGCCTTAAACTTGTGGACACCACAGTTCTGAAGGAACACTCCTTCCTGGGCCAGCCCAGCCCTCCAGAGGTGTCCTCTTATTGTCACAGTGTGAAGGAGGGCTAACTAGGGGTCTTTTTCTCCCCACCCACCCCTCACCTGCCTTTCTCCACAGACCCTCACTCTCTATGCTATGATATCACCATCATCCCTAAATTTAGACCTGGACCACAGTGGTGTGCGGTTGAAGGCCAGGTGGATAAAAAGACTTTTCTTCACTATGACTGTGGCAACAAGACAGTCACACCCGTCAGTCCCCTGGGGAAGAAACTAAATGTCACAAAGGCCTGGAAAGCACAGAACCCAGTACTGAGAGAGGTGGTGGACATGCTCACAGAGCAACTGCTTGACATTCAGCTGGAGAATTACACACCCAGGGGTAAGTTTCAGATGGTCCAGGACAGGAGGGAGCAGGTACAGTGGTAGGTTGGAGGCATTTATAGTTTTCACGTAAAAATACAAATGGGGGCTGGGCACCGTGGCTCACGCCTGTAATCTCAGCACTTTGGGAGGCTGAGGTGGGCCGATCACAAGGTCAGGAATTTGAGACAAGACTAATCAACATGGTGAAACCCTGTCTCTACTAAAAATGCAAAAATTAGCCAGGTGTGGCGGCGCACACCTGTAATCCTAGCTACTTGGGAAGCTGAGGCAGGAGGATCGCTTGAACCCAGGAGGCAGAGGCTGCAGTGAGCTGAGGTTGTGCCACTGCATTCCAGCCTGGGCAACAGAGTAAGACTTTGTCTCAAAAAAAAAAAAAAATTACAAATAGGAAGGTCATCTTACCCCTCAAGAGGTCTAGAGGCAAGGCTAAGATGTGGCAGAGAGAGTAAGGCCAGGAAATTGTAAGGGGAACAGGATAGGGGTGCAAAATTTGTCAAGACCAGAGCTGATCTCTCTCTGATGGGGGCAGAACCCCTCACCCTGCAGGCCCGGATGTCTTGTGAGCAAAAAGCCGAAGGACACAGCAGTGGATCTTGGCAGTTCGGTTTCGATGGACAGGTCTTCCTCCTCTTTGACTCAGAGAACAGAATGTGGACAACGGTTCATCCTGGAGCCAGAAAGATGAAAGAAAAGTGGGAGAATGTCAAGGATGTGACCATGTCCTTCCATTACATTTCAATAGGAGACTGCACAAGATGACTTGGGGACTTCTTGATGGGCATGGACAGCACCCTGGAGCCAAGTGCAGGAGGTAACAGAAGAAAGAGAAATGGGGATCTCAAGTGGGTATCCCTGGAGGAGGCTCAGAAGAAAGCGATCTGAGGTAATCCCAAGAGGAGGGGGTTTTGAGTTCCTGGGCACACTCAATTCCTATGGCAGAAGTTCAGGGCTTCATTCCAGAGAAACCAGTTCAGGTACCAGCAAGTAATGTGGAAAGTGAAGAGAAGAGAGTGTCCAGAACGAGGTTTAGAAAGAGCCCAAACCAGGCCGGGCGCGGTGGCTCAAGCCTGTAATCCCAGCACTTTGGGAGGCCGAGACGGGCGGATCACGAGGTCAGGAGATCGAGACCATCCTGGCTAACACAGTGAAACCCCGTCTCTACTAAAAAAATACAAAAAATTAGCCGGGCGAGGTGGCGGGTGCCTGTAGTCCCAGCTACTCGGGAGGCTGAGGCAGGAGAATGGCGTGAACCCGGGAGGCAGAGCTTGCAGTGAGCCGAGATCGCGCCACTGCACTCCAGCCTGGGCGACAGAGCGAGACTCCGCCTCAAAAAAAAAAAAAAGAAAAGAAAGAGCCCAAACCCCTTGGACACATAGGATTCCTGGCCGGGCCCTGGGCTGATGCCCCTGCCATCCCACCTCCATCACACTCCAGATCCTGAGCCAGCTGATGGCTCTGTCTGGAGCAGAGTGGACTCAGAGACCAGGGATATGGTGGCACATGGGGGCGGGTGAGCTGCTGCTGGAATTTCATGCTTACCATTGAGCTCACCAGGAATGGATGGCACAGGCCATGGACAGTCACATTCAGAGTTATGGGTGCCACTTCAAGGTGATGTGGGAAGCTCTCTGATGTGGTACATCAAGGAAATGGTTGGTACAGGCTTCAGGGCCAGGGCTGGGTGCGCAGGGAAAAACCTGCCCCTTAGTGACAGGGGCTGTGAGATGGGGAGTAGTGACTATGGAGGGGTTTCCCAGGACAAATGACCCAGGATTTCTTCAGCAACATAAACCAACACTGTGTATTTTTGGAAGGGTGAACATGTTCCCAAGAAGGCACTGTGAGCATGGTCTCCTTCAAACTGTTTATTCTTGCTGGCAGCATGTCCATCATAATATAAAGTTAGCAGAAAAATATTCCACTAAAGTGCAGTATGTTTTCTATGTTGGTATTACATTTCTGTTTCTATGTCAGACTAGAACATCTGAACTAGCAAAAGATTAAGCAACCCAAATGCTGGATTTAAAAAATGTTAAATCTTTCAAATATATTAATGAGGACTTGTGAAAGACACACAATAAGAAGTACCACATGAATCCAAATCTCTCCACATAGTTTCAAAAATATAGAGATCAAATAATGGGGCAAAGAAAGCACACTGATCTATATTTTCAGTAAAATGAGTAGATAGGAAATGCCTAAATCCATCAGATCCTTGTCTGTAAAAGATAATCGAAACAACTGGTGAATCTTGAGTAGTGTCTGAGCATGAGATGGATGTAATGTATGGATGTGAAATCTGTTTTGGTGATTGTATTGTGCTTATTAGGAGAGCGTCGTGGTTTGTAGGAAGAACACTAAAGTATGGAGCATGAGGTGGCATCATTAAAGATGAGGCATCAGCGTGGCAGCTCGCTCTCAAGTAGTGCAGGCAGAGAAGTTCTCTGGATTCTGCTTGCAAATACTTTGCAATTCTTGGTGGTTTCACATTGGTTTTTTTGTTTGTTTTGTTTTGTTTTACTAGTTGAAAGTGGGAACGTAAGAAAAACATACTTTTAAGAAACTGATGTAAAGAGATGAGTACCTCAATAAATCCACTACGGTTCCTTCTCCTCCAAAGCCAGGGCCTCCAGGTGTTTCCCTCTCACTCTCTGTTCTCTGCTTTGGGCAGCTTCTCCTGCCTTCTCCTCTTCTGGAGGCAACTCCCAGGCCCTTCTAGAGAATGAAGCAGCTCAGTCCAAACAGGAGCTGGGGTCATTCAGGTTCACAGGCCTTGATCCTCACTTGAACGCCGGAGCTGGCAGGAGGCGAATCAGAGCAAAGACTCAGCAACTATTCCGAGATTAGACCAGCTGTCTTAGCTGTGTAGGTATGTGCATGTGGTGTGCATTGTGTGTGTGCATGTGTGTCTGTGTCTGTGTGTGTATGTAGGTTTCCATGGATTTTCTGCCTGAAACTCATGACTATAATAGAAATTTCCCATACATCCTCCCTGTCCCTTCTCACCTCCTGACATCTCTTCCTCTCTGATCCTCTATGGTCAAACTCTCCTGGCCTACTCCTGGTACTATCTTCTTGCCTCCAGGCTTTCTGTTCTGGCGCATCCTCTGGCAAGTATTCCATTTCCCACCAGCTCAGAGGCAGTCATGATTTAAAAGTTGGGCACAAATGTCACCTCTCATTAGGTTAGCCATACCTTCCTTTATTAGGATTCTCTAGAGAAACAGAAGCAACTGTGTGTGTGTGTGTGCACGTGTGTGTGTGTGTGTGTAGGCAGAAAGAGAGACAGAAAGATTTATTATTAGAAATTGCCTCACACCAATATGTGGCTGGCAAGCCCACCATCTGCAGTGTGGGCCACCTGGCTGGAGACCCAGGAGAGCTGATGGGGCAGGTGCAGTCTGCTGGAGAATTTTTTTTTTTTTGACAGGTCAATCTTTTAGATCTTTCAAA
This sequence comes from Theropithecus gelada, assembly GCF_003255815.1. Classification (NCBI taxonomy): domain Eukaryota; kingdom Metazoa; phylum Chordata; class Mammalia; order Primates; family Cercopithecidae; genus Theropithecus; species Theropithecus gelada. The sequence goes on from NC_037671.1 coordinate 116,359,444, forward strand.
ACATCCACTAATTAGATCAAGCCCACCTCTGTTACAGCGGTAATCTCCTTTACTCAACATTCACCAATTTAAACATCAATCTCATCCAAATCACCTTCCAGGTTGACACATGACATCACACCTTCCCAGGCTAAATTATTTCCCGCTCCTGTGTCCTGAACCCACAGTGAGAGGACTTCACTGTGTGAGATCAGATTGAATGAAGAAAATGTGGTCCACACACACCATGAAAATCTATGCAGCCATGAAAGACAACAAAATCAAATTCTTTCCAGCATCATGGATGGACCTGGAGGCCATTATCATAAGCGACCTAACACAGAAGTAGAAAACCGCATGCTGCAGGTTCCCATTTACAAGTGGGAGCTAAACACTGAATACACATGAATGTAAAGATGGAGACACTGAAGATCACTAGACAGGGGAGTGGGGAGGGCAACATGGACTGAAGAACCACCTGTTGGGTACCATGCTTACTGGCTGAGTGATGGGATCACTGGGGCCCCAAGCCTCAGCCTCCCACAATTGACCCATGTGACAAACCTGCATGTGTACCCTTTACAATAAGAATTGAAATAAATAATTAATAAGTAAAATAAAATCACATGAGGCCAAAAAATAAAAGAAGAATTAACTGACAGGAGCGAGAGAGAGCTCTGCACTATGAACTCTATCCCTGCTCTAAAAATACCCACTCTTGGTCAGGCTCACACCTGTAATCCCAGCACTTTGGGAGGCCAAGGTGGATGGATCGCAAGGTCAGGAGTTTGAGACCAGCCTGGCCAATATGGTGAAATCCATTTCTACTGGAAATACAAAAAAAAAAAAAAAAAAAACCACAAAAATTAGCCTGGTGTGGTGGCACATGCCTATAATCCCAGCTACTCAGGAGACTGAGGCAGGAGAATTGCTCCAACCCGGGAGGCAGATGCTGCAGTGGGTCAAGATCGCACTACTGCACTCCAGCCTGGGCGACAGAGAGAGACTCTATCTCAAAAAAAAAAAAAAGATACACTCTAGTGATTTAAAATAATTCTAAGGTGTATGATCATAATTGTATAAAAATTACATATGATTGCACCAAAACCCTAACATTAAACACTGTGTGATGGAATATCAGATGATTTCCACCTTGTTCTTTATACCCTTCCTTTTTGTCCCATTTTCAAGTGACATTTTTTGTTTATCCTCAGGCTTCCCCTTCTGCATCCACCACCTCCTTTTTCACTGTCCACCTCAGTCCTTCCTCTGGCCTGAGATTGTGGCTTCCTCAGCACTGAAGGCACAAGAGCTGCATTCAGCCTCAGGATAGAGGAGGACACAGGGCAGGTGGTGGAGGTGGTCTCGCATTGCAGAGGAAACTAACAGAGCCCAATCTCTATCACAGACAGCTGTGTTTCTCCACCAGGTTATCTACAACCAAGACAAACTTGCCCCTTTCCTGATTGTTTTTTTTTTCTCACTCTTTTCAACTCCTTGATGAAAATTCATATTCTTCCTCCTAACATTTATCTCTGCTTCTCGCCTTCACAATATATTCTGGTTTATTGTGCCCAGAAAACACTGGTTCCGCCATGTCCTAAGTCACCATCTAAAGTGTAGTGAACAAATGGGCAACAAAGAGGCCCCTACTCCAATGACTGTCCTTTCATTTATTCACTCACAGGGTAGGTACAGCCTCAGCACTGATAATGGGCTGTGCCATGAATGCTTCCCTGAGGAAAACAGACAAAATCCCTGCTCCAGTGGGGACAGCAGGTGAACATAATGAGCAGGTGTATTCCAGAATGTAGGAAAGTGACAGATGACTTAGGGGGTGGAGAACAAGGATGTGGGAAGGAAGAGAGAGAGGGGGAGGCCCCAGGTCCTCAGTAGTCAGAACAAAAAGGTCTCCTAAGAAGGTGACATGTGAGTCCTGGCTTCATGGAGGTGAGCCTTCCCGCAGGAGGCAGAGCCCGAGAAATGGCCTGCAGTGGTCCAGGGAAAACCCAGAAGGTGCCTCCGTAACATTTTCAAGACAACCCTGAAACAAAAGAAATAACCAAGAATGTATCTATTAAGTAGTTAGGACCAAACAATATATATTTATGACGTAGCAATTTCATCACCGTTTAAGAAAATATTTCACATAAATTGAAAAAGTAGTATGTTTGTGTCATTCCTAAATAATCACAAGTGTTTAGTAATGGACATGTGTACCTACTGGGCACTGAACAACTTCTCAAACCTTGGGAGCCGACTGGACACAGTTGCCATCATTTCCTATTTCATACAGATTTTTACAGGGGTTCTTGTTTTTTAATCGCACCGTCTATTGAAAGCACAGATTGTAAAATTACATCTAAAGCAATGGTGCATAGTCTTAAGGTTGAAACTGTGAAATACCTTGCACTAGCACTTCCTGAGGTGTCCCGCAGATGTGACTGCTCCTCCTTCAAATATTTCAGTAACCCCAGAGTGTTTTCTCACAGTGAGTTTGTGCTGAGTTCCTTGGCACACAGCCTGGGATCCACAGCCATGGGCCAGAGAGAGGACAAAAGAGGCGGTGACATCATGGCGGATGAGGGGTCCATAAAGAGTTCCTTTTTGGGAGAGTTGGGGCAGTTCCTCCCATCCTGCAGATCAAGATGCCCTGAGGGCAAAGAGCAGAGGGGTGCGCTCTGGTGGCCCAGCAGTTCTGCCCCAGGGGAGAGGTTTCTCTTTTGCTGCAGCGAAAACAAACAGGACGCTGCTTCATCCCAGAGCCAAGTTGTTTCAGATGACACAGTGACATCCTACTTGATGGCTTCAGAAATCCTTGGAGAGCTGAGAGACAGCACCTGAGGTGACAGGAGAGTAGGCAGGTTTGGCTGGACATGACAGTTCTCGAGATGACACCCAGTTTCTCCCGTGCGTCTGTGTGTGTGCCTAGATGTGTCTGTGAGTGTGTGTGTGTGTGCATGCACGTGTGTGTGTGTGTGCCTGTGTCTGTATGTGTGCATGTGTTTATGTTTGTTTCTATGAGTGTGTGTGCCAATGTGTGTGTGCGTGTCTGTGTGTGTGTGTGATAACACACATGTATGAATGGTGAATTGATTTCCTGGTTGATTTGCTGTGGAGGGAGACAGGGACTCCAAGGAAGTTTCTTCATCCACCTAGCCTATCATCCCGCCTGACATTCCCTCCTCCCTGTGGAAAGAATCTATCCCAGTAACTGAGGGTTCATTACTGCAGACTTCTCACAGCTCCTCAAACTTCTGTGATATTTGCACTCCCAGGCCTCCTCCTCATGCTTGTCCCTCTGCCAGGTGCCCTGTCTTCTCCCATCTGGACACGCTGTATTCTTTCTATTCCTACAAGAACAGTCTGAAATGCCACCTCCTGAAAAGCCTCCATGCAACTCCCCAGGCAGAATGAATCACCCCCTCTTCTGCCCTCTGATAGCCCCAACCACCTTGAGGACATCACATCAGCAGCAGCAGCCACATGGGTGTTTGTTTCTGTCCCTAGATACTAAGTTCCTGGAAGACAGGAAACAGCCATCACCCACATGTAAACCCAGCACCTAGCACAGTGGCTGCCTTATGATAGGGTTTAAGACACATGGGAAGAATCCAATCATCAGACTACCCCAGGGCTGCTAGAACTCAGAAAGGGATCCCCATAATTTGGGGGATTGGACAAATGTCTTCATTTCTGTTCTATCCAGCACCAACCTCCATGGCTCCACTCATGCTTACTCCTTCCTCCAATTAAGATTGGCCAATCAGGAGAGGGGTAGGGGCAGGAGCAGCTACACCTGGTCTCCTCCACCACCCATGGTGGGGTACACCCTTGGTGGGACCTGATAAGCACAACAGCTTCGGGCCTAGGGGACCTGGAGCCTCCGCAGCCCCACAGAGACCAGGAGGAGCTGTTCAGCCACTTGCAGAGACAGCCAGAGAGTGCTTCAAGGACTGCATGGAGCTCTGGAGAAGTGGGGAGTTCAGGACCCTCTTTTGTGGGGCATGAGAAATTTAGGCAGGATCATGTCTACAAAAGAGGCTGTCACTTTGGCTTATCAATGCTTTCACCTCCCTACCCCTTCCAGATCAGAGTGGGTGCTTTACTTGTTTTTATGGATTATTGTGTCAACAAAAATGAGAGGTCAGAATTACCCTAAATATTTGAAACTTCTTCAAGATTTGACAAATGCACAACATTTTCATGCCACTTCTATTTTTAAGAAGCTGTGGTTGAAGAAACATTTTATTGTATAGCATTGCCCACATTAATGATACAGAATTTTAAAAATCTACATAATGTCATACAACCATGACAAAAGTAAAAACTAAAAAGTAGCAACTTTTTGGACCGGGAGTGGTGGCTCATTCCTGCAATCCCAGAAATTTGGGAGGCCAATGCTAGAGGATTGCTTGAGGCTAGGAGTTGGAGATCAGCCGTGGCAACACGGTGAGATCTGTCTCTACAGAAAATTTTAAAAATAGACCAAGTGTAGTAGCACAAGCCTGTAGTCCCAGCTCCTCAGGAGGCTATGGTGGGAGGATCACTTAAGCCAGGGAGTTTGAGGTTGCAGGGGGTTGAGGTGGTGCCACTGCACTCCAGACTGTGCGACACAGTGAGAGCCTGTCTCAAAGAAAACAACAACAAAACAACATAAGAAATGACAAAGAAAAAATTAAACACAAACGAGCAAATTTGACAGAGGACTTGTGGGACCCAAATGACCAAATCATGCAATTTCTTACTTTTGATATAGTAAGGGGTCTGCTGAGTGTCAGCATTCCCAGAATGTTCCTTCTTATGAAATATAATGTCCTCTGGTGAATCCATTCCTTAGTCCAGGTCCTCCGAGAAGCAAATGGGATTCACATCAGGGGATTTCACTGGTGGAAACCCTGGGAGAACCATTCAGCAGGACACAGTTCTGACACCAAGTGCAGGAGGGAGGGACAGGAGGTTGGGCAGGTGCATCCTACACTACAGTGAAAGGTGCTGGGACAACTGGATGGTGCATGCAGAAGAATGAGGCGGGTCCCCTCCTTACAGCACACACAAAAACTAGCTCTAGATGAATGGCAGATGTCCACCTAAGACATGAAGCTATGAAAGTCTCAGAAGAAAATAGAGCAGTAAATTCTTGTGACCCCGGATTTGGCAAACGCTTAAGTACTGTATGCCAATAGCACAAATGGCAAAATAAAAGGTATTTTAATTTCATTTCATGCAAATGTAAACTTTTGTGCTTCAAAAAGGACTCCATTTAGAAGGTTAGAAAAAGACTTACGGAATGAGGAAAATATTTGAAAATCATATATCTGGTAAGGGACTGGTATCCTGAATATCCAAAGAACTCTTGCAAGTCAATATTCTAAAGTGAAATAACCCAATTTATATATATGCAAGAGAATTGGAATAGACATTTCTCCAAAGTGAGACAGGTATACTGCAGGGTGGTCACAAAAGAATAGAAAACTTTAGGCAGCAGTTTCAGGTAACTAGCAAAAAGAATCTGTTCAAATATCTGCAGAGGCTGTGGGCTGGTAAGATGCTGAAAACCAGAATGTAGACCAAGCTGCCTAAGAATGAGTGGGCCCAACATAGCCCTGGATTTGACCTAGGTTTCATCTAGGACCTCATTATATGCTGATTAACATACTAAACCCACACCAACCAGCTCCCTAGCAGCTCTGAGGATACTCATATTTGGTGTAAAAATGCGGGCACCACAGTTGTGAGAAACCCTCTCCTTTTTCAAAGAATTTTCATGAACATTCCACCCCTTGGTTGAAGAAACTCATAAAGGTGGCAGCCCCAAACCCCCTTGCACCTGCCTCTCTCTTGAGTTCCCCTGCACTCCCTTTACTTGAGTGTGTACTTTTCCTTTTACAATAAATATCCGTTTTTTCTCTATTTTCTACTGGTCCTTGAATTCATTTTCCCAAGCGGTGTCAAGACACCGACACCGGCTGGGGTCACGGTCCCACTGCGGTTTGCGGACTTCCCCTTCCCCACTGACATCAGAAGAATGCAGGCAGGGCGCAGTGGCTCATGCCTGTAATCTCAGGAGCTTGGGAGGCCGAAGCTGGCGGATCACCTGAGGTGGGGAGATGGAGACCAGTCTGATCAACATGGAGAAACCCCATCTGTACTAGAAAAACAAAAAACTAGCTGGGCGAGGTGGCGCATGCCTGTAATCCAAGCTACTTGAGAGGCTGAGGCAGGAGAATCGCTTGAACCCGGGAGACAGAGATTGTGGTGAGCTGAGATCACCCCGTTGCACTCCAGCCTGGGCAACAGGAGAGAAGCTCAGTCTCAAAAAGAAGAAGGAGGAGAAGCAGAAGAAGGAGGAGAAGGAGAAGGAGACGCAGAAGGAGTAGGAGAAGGAAAAGAAGGAGAGAAGGAGAAGGAGAAGTAGGGCAGTGAGCCCAGGAAAAGGTGCTCAGTATCCACAGCCCTCAGGGAAATGTCAACCGCACCCACAAGGGGACGCCTCACCCCGCTGGAATGGCTGACCCCAAACACAGTGAGGGTGGAGGGGGTGGGGCCTGCGTTCCTTACAGGGCAGAGAGCAGGAGACGGGGAGTCCTTGAGTGTGGGGGATGTGTGCGTGTCACCCTCTCCCCATTTTCCTGGCGGAGGTTCCTCCCTTTTCTCTGGCCCTACTTCCTTCCTTCCTCTCCCTTTCTCCTGCCCTCCCTCCCATCCTTCTGTTCCACCCATCCCAAGGTTTTCTCCCCCTCACGACGTCCATGCTTGAGGCCCCCAGCCCAGCAGAAAAACCAGGAGCCCTGGACCGGGAGTGGCGAGGTCTGGGAGGCGACAACTGGAAGCCCCTGCCGGACCCTGGACACTTAGCACCGAGTGAGTCTCAGTCTCCCTCCTGCAGGAGCCCCAGGGCAAGGAGAATGGGGGATCCTCGCGGGGACCACACTGTTAGGGCCCCACGGATCCGAGTGGGACGGTGAGTCCCAACTTTCCGGATTCAAGCGATTCCCCTGCCTTAGCCTCCTGAGTAGCTGAGATCACAGGTGCCCGCCACCACACCCGGCTTATTTTTTTGTTTTTAGTAGAGCCGAGGTTTCACCATGTTGGCCAGGCTGGTCTCGAACTCCTGAATTCAGGTGATCCACCCACCTCAGCCTCCTAAAGTGCTGGGATTACAGGCATGAGCCACCGCGCCCAGCCCATCCTATATTTAATATGCTGCTTCATCAGTGTGTTGAGTTTCAAATTTTAATTGACAAATTTTTCACTGCTGTAAGTGCTGCTTGGTTCTTTCTGTTTCAGATATAACTAGCCTTTTTGACAATGTCTTAATAGTTGCAGTGTGTTTTATTCTTTTATGTCTTTAATGATTTAAGGATACATATTTTGCTATTTTCTTTGTAGTTCTAATATCTGTAGTTTTTCAGGGCCGAACCTACTCTGTGGGATTGACTCAGTCACTTATTGTGGTTTGACTCTTGATATATTCTGCAGGTTTCTGAGCATTTTTGTGGCATGGCTTTTTTACTGCAGGAAGCCTCTGCTGCCTACATGAGGTTGTGTTCTGCAGAGATATTATGTTGGATTCTGTTAAATGCCTGTGGATCTCCACAAACCAGGGATCATTTTTGTTCATTTCTTGGCTCGCACATTCCCGGAGCAGTCAGGTAGAAAACCCTCAGGACAGCTGCAGTGCCGAATCCTCAGGGCAGAGTGCTTTACTGGATTTTACACGCGCAGTGCTGCTCTCGCTGGGCATCATTGTTGCTGCTGTGGCTCTTTGTTAGTTTCTTGGGAGGAGGAGACACTTCAGCAAAAAAGCTTTTAAAACAAGATTTGAAATTATTTTGAGAAAAAAAATTGCCTGGTTTTCTTGCTCTGTTGTTGCTCTGTCATGTGGTGCCTGCCAGTTAGAGCTAAACAGTCACTTTTGTGGTTTCTAGGCAGAAAAATGTTCAAATCACAAGTCAATGTCTAGGCGTCCCAGGAGGTGACTCTGGTAGTGTGTATTTTCATTGCTCATTTGCACTCTTAAAGGTACAATTTTCCTGACTTTTTAACGTTTTCCTAGGGTGCCATCCTGTATGTTAAATTTAAAATTGATGATTTCTTCTCAAAGGTAGTGTTACCATAATTCACACAGTTTAGATATACTATAAAAAAGCATTTAAATCCATTCAATGTTGTTCATTTTCTGTTTGAGTCATAAAATATCTTGTTATGTCTGATTAATTCAACTGAGTTCAGTTTTTAAACAGCACTGCTCTTCTACAATGTGCTACTTGTTGTTAAAACCTAAAAGTCCTAAGTGTTTCCAATAACTGAAAGGGATTGGGTGTTTTACTAAGATATCTATCATAATTATCATAAATTTAAGACTGTGGGCTGATCTTATGAAATCTATAAAGTATAGAAATGATAGGAAGTAAAAATGAATTTAATAGAGTTCTGGCATTAATTTTGTCTAAAAGCCAATGTCCAGTGAAAACATTGTTGTTTTCCTCCCTCTGCAAACCTGAAGCAAGCACTGCTAGAAATGTGGTTTTCTACAGAATTGACAGATTGGTAAGATGATTCATGACTGAAGTAATATCATTCAATTGTTTTATATTTATAGCCTGGGAATATGCTTTATAATATGGCCAAATGTCTGTATGTTTCAATATACTCCCAAAGATAAGAGACTTTTTGTGTGTGTGACACAGTCTTGCTCTGTCGTCAAGCTGGAGTGCAGTGGTGCAATCTCAGCTCACCACAACCTCTGCCTCCCAGGTTCGAGTGATTCTTCTGCGTCAGCCTCCCAAGTAGCTGGGACTACAGACGCGTGCCACCGCACACAGCTAATTTTTGTATTTTTAGTAGAAATGGGGTTCCACCATGTTGGCCAGGATGATCTCAATCTCTTGACCTCATGATCCACCCGCTTCAGCCTCCCAAATGCTGGGATTACAGGCATAAGCCAACGTGCCTGGCCAAGAGACTTAAGCTCCTATGTTCACAGAGGGGTATTGTCTGTAAACTATATCTCAATAAGTAGAGTATTTATAAAAGATGGAGGAGAGAAGACTAGCAGTAGCTGTGTAAGAGAAAAACAATAAGCTTATCTGATCTACAAGGTGCATCTATGAAATGGTAGGTTAAAATATAAACCATTCTCTACCTCCTTGAGACTGTGACTAACAGCCTAAAACAGTACAAATCCACTGGATGAAGACAGGAAAGAAGCTCAGGCTTCTGGCTCCCTCACCCAAATTACCCCAGAGAAACAATGGAAGGAAGAAGGAAACACTTGGCCAACAGACTACACAACAGCAACCCTGGTTGCAAGATAATGACAGAGTATTCTTTCTAAAATATGAAGGAAAAGAACTTGAGCCTAGAATTTTTTATCCAGTCAAATTCTCATTTAAATAAGAAGGTATCCTTTCTGTTGCAGCCATAACAAATTGCCACATACTTACCTGCCTAAATCAGTACATCTTTATTATTTCACAGTCCTCTAGGTTACAAGTCTGAGATGGCTTGTTTGGTTTCTCTGCTCCCAGTTCCTCAAGGTCAAGGTGAAGGTGTCCACCCACTGGGCTCTGATTGGGAGGTTTTGGAAGCCTCTGCTTCCAAGTACATTCAGGTTACTGGCAGAATCCAGTCCTTGGATCTGCGGTACTGAGGTCTCAGCTTCCCTGCGGGCTGTCAGCTGTGACCCTTCCCTAACTCCTAGGGGCCCCTCTCCAGTCTTGCTCATGGCCCCCACAGCTCAGAGCCAGCAACAGTGCATGGAATCCTTCTCATGCTTAGAATCTCTCTGACATCGGACGCATCTTTCTTGGCTCCAGCCTGAGAAAATTCTCTGCTTTATAGAGCTCAAGTAATGACACTGGGCCCACTCAGAGAATCCAGGAAAATCTCTCTATTTTAAGGTCAACTGATTAGTAGCTTTAATTATGACTGTGCAGAGCCTAGACTAGCGGTGCCTAGACTCACAATACCTAGACTAGCGGTGCCTAGTCTCACAGTACCTACACTAGCGGTGCCTGGACTAGGAGCAGCTGGTTTCTCTAGGCCCCTCAGCCCTTATTCTCTCCATCCCCTTCTTCCTGGCCCCCTTTTCTCTCCCATTTCCATTCCCACTTTCATACTCCTTCCTTCCTTGCTTAAAATACTGGATTTTCCTGCGGCTGGTACACTCCAGGCTCAATCAAACAGGCTAAGACAGCGGTTAGTTGTCCTGTCATCAGTGTTTTCTAGAACATATCATTCTGAAAAAGGTACAGGAAACTTGAAGGGGCAGCTTCCGAATCCTGCCCATCATGGTGTATTAGAAATATTTGAAATTATAGAAAACCTGAAGGATATTTGCCTCCTGAAAATCCAAGTTGGAAATAGTTTAAAGGAAGGTACCTCAATAGCAAGAGAAACACAGGAGATGCCACAAGAGAACCGAGGAGGACAAGTGACCAAAGAATCTGTTCCAGATTACTGTTATCTCACAACAAGAGAAATGTGAAGTTAGGATCACAGAAACAAGGAAGTGTAGCTAAGAGTAACCGAGAATTACAGCTAGGAAAGATATCAGGAAAATGGGGCTGGAGGTGGCACGCGAAAGGAATAGGAAAACATGCTGATAGTTCTAAAATTAGGAATAAAATGAAACCATTAATACCAATAAATGTGATACATATTGGTATGAGTCATAGGTAAAGGGCAGCCACCCTGAGAAGAAAACTAGAATATATAACTTTTAACCAACCAAAGAAAACCTCAGTATACTAAATGGAACACAGGTATGGAGGGGGAAATACCAGCAATAAAAAACACAATAAATACACGTGGACCAGGCACAGTGGTTCATGCCTGTAATCCCTGCACTTTTGGAGGCCGAGGTGGGAGAATCGCTTGAGCTCAGGAGTTCAAGACCAGCCTGGGCAATATAGGCCGACCCCATCTCTACAAATATAGAAAATTAGCCCAGTGGGTGGTGCCTGCTTGTAGTTCTGGCTACTCAAAGGCTGAGGTATAGCAAGACGAGCCGCAGACAAAACTCCTCAGACACCACATTAAATAAGGAAGAGGTTTTTTGTTCGGCTGGGAGTGTCGGCAGGCTGTGTCATAAGAGCCAAGCTCCCCAAAAAAGAAATTCTTGGCCTTTTTAAAGGCTTACAACTTTAAGGGGTCCACGTGAAAGGATCGTGATAAATCGAGCAAGCGTGGGAAATGTGACTGGGGGCTACATGCATCAGCTAACAGAACAAAAAGTTTTACAATGCTTTTTTCATACTGTGTCTGGGATTTACAGTAACACAAGTAGTTTAGGTCAGAGGTTGATGTTATTATTATTACTTTTTTTAACTCCTAGGGCCGGGTGGTGGTGCCAGGGTTGTCTGGCTATTTATCTTACTTTGGTTTCTTTCTAGCTTTTTGCTTTCTGTCTCCTCCTGTCTTGTGAACTAGGCAATGTAGCGGGAGGAGGGCAATAGGAATAGCAGTGGTCTTCTTCCTTAACCCCCTCTTTGAGAATTTTCACTAATTAGTGGGAGTTCTTACTTTTATTTTTACTGAGTCTCTTTGTGAGACACAGTGATAGTGTTTTATGTAACACACTTGTGCTGAAGTTTTCTGATGAGCCATGGTAGCTACAAAACCTTTTATCATTTGAAGGAGCAAGCGTAATACACAGGGGAGCAGCAAGCAAGTTTCTATTACCAGTAATACACTTACAATGAGGATTTTAAATTTTTTATAGCTGGAAACTATTTTCTAAATGAAGACCTAGGATCAAGCCTGTGTTAAACCTGTAAAGGCACATGTGTATCAACTTTGTCATGTCCTAAGCAGGTTAGTTTTTTACTGGGTCTTAAAAGCTTATTTCTAGCGAGTAACACAGTATTTTTTAATAACAGAAGTTTTTAAGGGCCAGATGCTTGAACTTGGGGCGTCTGTTTGGGGAAAGAGTTGGTTAAAGTGAAGTTATCTGGAGGCATTAACTCTTTTGCTTCTCAAGGCCATTGGTGTCTTATGTTAGCCTTTTTATAAACATAACATGAAGAAACATCCAGGCTGCAAGCAATGGTTTCAGCCAACTGAGCAAATAGGTTTTGTCTTTTCTTTTCTTTTCTTTTTTTTTTTTTTTTGCTAAAGGAGGAGGTTCTGGTAACTTCTGGTTTATATGTTTCAAGAATGACTGAAAGACTCAGAATTGTTGCTGGGCTGGAGGATCTGGGTTTCCTAAGTAGCATGTGTACAGTGGGGACACCTTATATAGGCGTTTCTTCTAGCATGGTTATGCGGGGGTAACAAGAACAAAACAATGTATAGCATATTCATATCCAGCAAGGACAAAAGAGGTCCTTACCTGGGAAAAAGGTTGAATACAGTGACAGAACAATAGGAAAACAGTATTACAGGAAAACTATTAGTCCTAAGATTTTTAACTACATTTACTTGCTTGATGAGTCCTCAAGCTTCGGCCATGCGTAGACTAGTCAGCTGCCGGTGTGTGACTAGAGCAGGGCTTGTTGTCTCCTCAAGCTTCAGCCGTGTGTAGACTGGTCAGCCTCCAGAGTGACCAGAGCAGGGCTGTCATCCTCAGCAGCAGCTTGGTCTTGTCTCAGGATCAGCCGAGTTGGATGATCTGTGTCCTGCTGGCTGGTCCACTTATCCTGAGCTGCCGGTATTAGCTGACTGAGGGGATCCAAGACACAACACCCGCAACTTTAACAGCAGTGGGAGTGGACAAGGTTACAGTAGAGGGCCCATCCTATATGGGTCCTATTAAAATTAGATTTTACTTTAAACAGAGTCACTAGATTTAAAGGGATGTCAAGCTTACAGGCATTTTTATTTATTTAATCATGAACACTTTGTGTGGCTATTTTTAAAGCTTGCATTTGCTTTTTTAAGGTTAATTCCTTTAGTTTCTGGAGGTCACCTTTAATTTGACTTATGATTTGGGGGTGGCCGACCGAACAAAATCTTATAGGGCAAATACCTAGTTTGTTTGGTGGCAGTGCACCTGACTCGGAGGAGGACCATAGGCAAAAACCTGATTTTATCTTAAATGAATTTCCTGGCAATATTTTTTCAGTAGCTGCTCGAGTGTCCAGTTCATGCGTTCCACCTTTTCTTGAACTTTGTGGCCGATAGGTTGTGTGTAACTTCTATTTTATTTTTAACAGTCTTGTTAAATCTTGCACTATTTCAGCTACAAATGCTGGCCTATTGTCTGACTTTAAAGTTAGAGGTAGTCTAAATCTGGGCATAATATCTTTTAACAGTACTTTAGTCACTTTTTGTACTTTTTCTGTCCTGGTGGGGAAAACTTTAACTTATCCTGAAAAGGTGCAAACAAGCACTAGTCTGTACCGATAGCCTCCAGCACGAGGCAGTTCTGTAAAATCTGTAAGCAGGTTTTCACAAGGTATGGCTCTTTTTCCTGTTTAAGTTTCTTAGAAGAGGGGCTCTTCTCCCCCCGCTGCCTCCCTTTGTAACTCTACTTAGTGACTTAGCCTTCAGTGAGTAATTGGAATCCAGATACAGCAGAATCTTGCTGCTTTTAACTTCTAATGTGACCATGGATTCCTGGGAGCCTAGTCTGCCCTAGTCTTTACATTCTTCAGCTCCTGTCAGCCTGATCAGGTGAGTATTTGGTTCCTCCAAGGTGCCACAGACCTTGGCCGATGGCCTCTTTGTCTTGTGGCCTTGGCCATTTCCTTTATTGCCTTTTGAACATTTACCCTTCTAGTGTCCTTTCTTTTTGCATCTCGCACATTAATCTCTCTCTAGCCTTGTCTGTTTCTTGAATCCTTGCCTAACTTGACTTCTTTCACATTTACATCCACGTCCACGTCCTCTCACATTGTTAATCTCTCTTTTTTTATACTTACTGTTAGTCTTTCTTTTTCTTTTGCTCTTTCCTAGTTGTGTTCCTTGGTCACAGTTAACATACACCTTGGTGGCCACTTTTATAGACTAGGTGGTATTCATGCCTGCAGCTTCTGCTTGATGTTACCCTGGGCTTGCTTTACAAATGAAGTATTCACTATATACTGATTTTCAGCAGCCTCAGGGTTAAAGAGCGTGTAAAACCAGAATGCTTTATAGTCTCTTATAAAACTGACTTAGGCTCTTGTCAGCTCCTTGAAGCATTCCTGAAATCTCTTTTATATGACTTGCTTTTTTTCTACTAACTCTTAGCCTCTGCAGAAGTGCTTCTCAGTACCTCTGCAAACGCTAAGCTGAGTTGCATTCTCTGGGTCTTTTTTCCCCTTTTTCCTAGAGTTTAACAGGCTCTTCTCTTTATATAATTTTTCATTTACTTGGAGGGTTAAACAGGCATACCAAGAGTTAGTGTAAATGTTTACAGTCTTACCTTTACTGAATTCTAAGGCCCGAATTAAAGCATTGAGCTCAGCTTAACGACAGTGTCCAGGGTTACTACCTCATTTTCTGCACTTCTCTCTCCTTGTGGGTTGATGAAGCTGTTCCCGTCCACGTATAGCTCCTAGTCTACTGATGCCCAAGTCTGGTCCTGGAGGTCAGGTCTGCTAGAGTAAACTTGAGTCCAACACCTCTACACAGTCATGCTCTACAGGGCTTTAGCTGCTGGGAGCAAGGTGGCAGGTTCGGGTGCTTCCAGTTTAGTAGATCAATGGTTTGAAAAGGGCTGATAGATGAAAGTCTGTTGCCCCACCCCCTGGATGTAGGCTTGGTCATTATAATAGACAGGTCCTGGTGTCTTCATGAGAGGCATTTACAATAGCTCAAGCAAGAACAGATCTCAGATGACCCACTTGACTATCTTGACTTCCTTCCTTGGCCTCTTGAGGCTCAGATCCTCCCCTTCGAGGTGAGACCTGGGGCATGTTAGCTCCTGAATCTCGTTTCTGAGGGGGCTGTTGGCCTCAGTAAAGCGGAGCAGGCTGGGACATATGGAGAAAGAATTTCTCTTATCTCTGGCGGCTCCTGCAAAACTGCCTTCTCTTGCTGTTTCTGGGACTCCTTTTTTTTTTTTTTTACTTGTCTGCTGGCGAAGCTGCTCTTACTTTTACTTTTGGCTTTTTTGCAATAAGCTGTTAAACAGGGCTAAATTTATGCTGGTTTTGTCTATGTTATATTTAACCATGAGTCAATATAAAGGAATTTGATCTAGGTGCACTGGCTGTCCTCCGACCCCTGTCATCACCTTAAATACATGGCTAATTGTTCTCTGTCTATAGTTCCTTCCATGGACATCCAACACCAAAAGAGGGCAGTTCTAATTCACACAGAGTTCTTAACCTCTAAGGGGTTAACTTAACTCTATAATCTCCTGCAAAACCTTTCTTAAGGTTCTGTAACATGCATTTTAATAGAGTAAGTTTCGATGATTTGATGACTTTCCTTTTTTCTTTTTGAAATTTTTTTAACACAGTTCCTAGCAGAGTGGGCTTACTTTGTGTCTGACCTGTTTTTCTCTCGAGACAAAACAACATTCACACTATAAGAAGGACAGGGTAAAAGATCACTCACTAGTCTAATTCACACTAAATCAAAATCAAAACTAAAACCAAAGTGTTGTTAAAGGCACACCTGTTTGTCAAGCAATTTAAGCCAAGTCAAAATCAGGACCAAAACCAAAGTGCCAATAAAGGCATGCCTGTTTATCAAGCAATTCAAGTCAAGTCAAAATCAAAACTAAACCAAAGTATCAAGTAATTAATTCAAGTCAAGTCAAAAACAAAAACCGAAGTGCCGGTACAGGCACGCCGTGGGTGATCAGGCCACGCTTCCACTCAAATGGAGTGGGCAAGTTCCAAAGACCAGTCTTACCAAGTTTCAGATGTCCAGACTTAAAGTGCCAGTTCCTTCCCAGTGTTCAGCCACTGCCTTGATCCTCCACGGGGGCCTGCTGTGCACTGCTCTGACCGGGGCAATTGCCTACCCGGGAGCGCTCTCTGGATCTGCATCGCATCGCTCAAGCTGGCCAGAGTCCCCTGCAGGGATGCTCCATAGGGCAGGCATAAGCTACCTGAGGGGCTGCTTCGACTGTCAACCATTGACCGTCCGTTAATCACCTCGCTTCCCAGTCAGGGAACCAAGAAATGTAGCAGGATGAGCCACAGACAAAACTCCTCAGACACCGGATTAAAGAAGGAAGAGGTTTTTTTATTCGGCCGGGAGCACCCGCAGACTCGCGTCTTAAGAGCCCAGCTCCCTCAGAAGAAGTTCTTGGCCTTTTTAAAGGCTTACAACTTTAAGTGGTCCATGGGAAAGGGTCGTGATAAATCGAGCAAGCATGGGAAACGTGACTGGGGGCTACATGCATCAGCTAACAGAACAAAAAGTTTTACAATGCTTTTTTCATACAGTGTCTGGAATTTACAGATAACACAAGTAGTTTAGGTCAGGGATTGATGTTATTATTATTACTTTTTTTAACTCCTAGGGCTGGGTGGTGGTGCCAAGGTTGTCTGGCTATTTATCTTACTTTTATTTCTTTCTAGCTTTTTGCTTTCTGTCTCCTCCTGTCTTGTGAACTAGGCAAGGTAGGGGGAGGACAGCAATAGGAGTAGTAGTGGTCTCCTTCCTTAGAGGCCGTAAGATGGCCTGAGCTCAGGAGTTAGAGGCTGCAGTTAGCTATGACCACGCCGCTGCACTCCAGCCTGGACAACAGAGGAAAACCCCATATCTTAAAACAAACAAACAAAAAAGATGGCGTAGCTAAATCCTAAACAGTAATTATCACAATAAAGGTGAATTACTAAACTTATCACATAAATCACTGAAACTCCCAGGTTGGATTTTAAAATATCGAATAATGTACACTATTTTCAAAAGGCAATTAACTGTTAAATGTAAAGATTAAAAATAAAAGGTGTTGTATCTGCCAAGAAAGGCTACTTTGCTTTTTTTGTATTTGTTTCTTTTAGCAACTACAATATGCTTTATTGTCCTTGGAAAGGGCTCAGGGTTTGGCTTTAAATCAGGCTGCACGCTTTTCATCAGTCTCACATCTCTCTCCCCATGCCAGGCTGGCTCCAGCCCGCAATGCTGCATTACATTCCAGGGAGACATTCAGGAGCTTCCAGAAGTCTCTCCTCCTCCTGACCTCCCTGAAGTCCAAGAGTCCCCATGACCCCTGCTTAGGGTCCAGCCCTGGAACTCACCCACCTGACCCACCCTGGACCATCCTGGCACCAGGAACAGAAGCTGGATGCAGACACCCAACTCTGTGCCAGCACCTGTGCCACCGGGGACCTGTAGCCCAGGGTGTGACACACCCAGAGGAAACAGAGGGCCCCCACATGAGTCACCCTGGCTTTCAAGGCTGTCACAGCTCCAGTGGCCTTGCCCCACCCACTTACAACTCCAGGCTATGGGGCTGGAAATACTTGGATCTTGGCTCCCTCTCAGACCCTAACCCTTCTTTTCTCCTCCACTTTCCTTCTGGCCCCCTTATCTTTTCCCATTTCCATTCCTGCTTTCAGACTCATTCCTTCTTTGCTTAAATGCAAGATTTTCGGCCAGGCATAGTGGCTCACAACTTTAATCCCAACACTTTGCGAGGCCAAGGCTGATGGATCATGAGGTTAGGAGTTTGAGACCAGCCTGGCCAACATAGTGAAACCCCGTCTCTACTCAAAATAAAAATAAAAAACGTTAGCCAGTCGTGGTGGTAGGTGTTTGTAATCCTAGCTACTGAGAAGGCTGAGACAGAGGAATCACTTGAACCCAGGAGGCAGAGGTTGCAGTGAGCCAAGATTGCACCACTGCATACCAGCCCGGGCAACAGTACAAGATTCATCAAAAAAATTAATAAAAATAAAAATAAAAAAATTTTTAAAAGGCAAGATTTTCCTCGCCATGGTGCACTCTAGGCTCAGTCAAATCATATGAAAACAGCTGTTTGCTGTCCATCATTACACTATGTTTTCTAGAAGTTTCTATCCTGATAAAGCACTCCAGACTGGTTGAAAACCAAAGTTACTCTTCATTGGAAAATGTTTGTGGACACCCAGGTGGGCATACAAATTTCCAAGTTGTGGCCGGAACCAGTGGCTCACTCCTGTAATCCCAGCACTCTGAGAGGCCGAGGCAGGTGGATCACCTGAGGCCAGGAGATCGAGACCAGCCTGGCCAACATGATAAGACCCTGTCTCTACTGAAATTGCAAAAATTAGCTGGGCACGGTGGCAGGCGCCTATAATCCCAGCTACGCGGGAGGCGGAGGCAGGAGAATCGCTTGAACCCAGGAGGCGGAGGTTGCACTGAGCTGAGATCGTCCAACTGAACTCCAGGTTGAGCAACAGAGAGAAAGGCGGAAGAAAAAAAAAAAAAAAGGGAGGAAAGAAAAGAAAAGAAAAAAGAAACACCAACTAAAACAGGAAAAATGGGCAAAAAAATTTATCAACCTCAATGCAGCCACCTTCAGGCCCCTGGGGATTATTACGACCTCCGCTCCAGCTCCCCTCTGCACCTGTGCTATTCCTCTGAGCCCCATTCACTTCCACAACTCTCTCATTCATTCTCTGGCTCACTCAGCCTCCAACCACGGTTAAATCATGTCAGGCTCACCAGGTGATGGAGAGAAAAATCATCCTCTGTGGGTCTGAAAAACATGCCTGAGTCCTGATGGTGGGTCTTGCTTTCATTTCCTCTCCCTCACAGCACCCCCAGGGCCATGAAGAGGCCAGGGCCTGGGCTCAGAGCTCCGGCTCTCCTCAGGGTGGGCCTGGCATTTGCTGACTTCAAGGAGGGCAGCAGGGCTCACAACTAAAATAGGAAACCTGCCCTGGGTGCTTAGCATGTGCAAGGACAGGGTTCCTTGTAGAATCTGCTCATTTCATCTGTGTTCATAGCATTTGTCATTTTCCACATACCAACATCCATGCCCAGAAAGCTGAAGAACTTTGCACAGGAATATTCAGCCACAGTATCTGCTGACTTCCATGTCTGAATGCATGATCGCTAGATCCCTGCCATTACAGTCACTTTTGGGCCACTTCCATCCCCATTCTGGGCTGGTCTGAGTCTGGTGGCCAAATGCGGGCATCAGGGGTGAGGCAGGAGAGCCCAGGTGTGCACAGAGGCCCCTTTAAAAACCCTCCTGTTCTGCAGGGCAAGCTGCGGCCGCAGGAAGAGGACCCAGCATAAAAGAGCCCAGCGGGGAACTCCGTGGGGGCGATGTTTGCAGCGGGCGATGTTTACTGCCGGGAACTCAGCGGGGGCGATGTTCGCAGCGGGCCGATGTTCGCAGCGAGGCCGATGTTTGCAGCGGGGGCGATGTTCGCAGTGGGGGCTATGTTGGCAGCGGGGAACTCAGCGGGGGCGATGTTCGCAGCGGGGAACTCAGCGGGGGCGATGTTTGCAGCGGGGAACTCAGTGGGGGCGGTGTTCGGGCAGATGGAAACCTGCTGCAGTCCACAACCCCCGAGGTTTGGCCCCAGCCCCCGATTAGGCTCTCACCTGGCTGTCCTGCTCGAGGATCTCCTGCCAGCCTCCTTCTGCCTTCCTCCTGTTTCCCCAGTCACTGACCCAGGTCACCCAGCCTCAGGGGTGGTGCTGCCAGGGTCTTCCCAGTGGCCTCCTCCCAGGACTAACCCGGGTTGCTTGTCCTCAGCCCTATGCATGAGAGGCTCTTTTCACGCACAGATGCCCAGACCCACCAAGCTATGCCCCTCCCAAGTCTGAGAACAGCTCACCCCTCTGTGTCTGTTGTCAGGTAGACCACTCTCCACGTGGCCCCTCCTGGACAGTGGCTCTAGTGCATCAGGCCAGAACCTTCTAGGTTCCTGTGTCCCTGCTCAGTCACAGAGGTGGCTGCCCTCCCATGACCGTGTCCTGAAAGCAGAGACAGGCCCTGGGCTTGGTCCAGGCCTCCTCCTCTTTTCCACAGCTTCAGG
>NC_037671.1:116382908-116427168 GCF_003255815.1 Theropithecus gelada
GCCATAGCAAATAATAATTAATGATTAAACGCCCGAGCTCTATTCCTTTCCACCTTCTACCTCCTCCCTAGATTTGTTGTTTCTCTTTTGTATCAATACCTCATAAAAGATGGCGCTCTTCTTGCTTTTTCTTCACCTGTTTTTCCCCCACCGGGCGAAAATTGTTACTTTGTAGTGCAGGCACCATCCTGCGCCCGGGAAAATTACCAACTAACAGTGCAGGCGCAACATCACGTGGGACCAGAGAAACCAATACCTACCTAGCCACACCCTCCGCGATGAGATCATCTCCGCCTCTGGCCCAACCCCTTCCCCTCCAAGTGTATATAAGGCATTGCATTACCGCCATTAAACGAGACTTGATCAGAGCACTGTCTTGTCTCCATTTCTCGTGTCTCTTGTCCCCCAAATTCCCACTCCCTCCTCCAGGGCCTGCTTCGAGGATCCCGCGGGCCGGGATACGTGGCGCCCGAACAGGGACCTGGAAACGAGGGACTCTGTGAGGAAGAGGACGCCAAAGGACGGTCGACCGCTAACCCAGACAAAAGGAGTAAAACTCTTCCGATCTCTGCGGGAACCTGCCGCGTCAGAATCGAAGGTAAGTGGCGCGTCCGAAATGGGACAAGAATTAAGTCAGCATCAGATCTATGTAGGACAATTAAAAGAGGCTTTAAAGATACGAGGAGTAAAGGTTAAAGGTAATGATTTGTTTAAGTTTTTTGATTTTGTAAAAGACACTTGCCCTTGGTTCCCACAGGAAGGAACTATTGATATTAAAAGATGGCGTAGAGTAGGGGATTGTTTTCAGGATTATTATAATACTTTTGGGCCAGAAAAAATTCCTGTGACCGCCTTCTCTTATTGGAACCTCATTAGAGATTTAATAGATAAGAAAGAGGCCGATCCGCAAGTCATGGCTGCGGTCGCTCAGACAGAGCATATTTTAAAGGTTAGCTCCCGCTCTAACCTCGCAAAGCCTCCGCAAGATACGGAGGAGGATCTCATTTCCCTCGAAAGTGATCATGAGGAAATTAAGTCTCCTTCTGTAACAGATAAAGAAATGCCACACGAAAACAAACCAAAAAAATACCCAATTTTACAGATGCTTCAAAAAGAGGAGGAAATTAATAAGCCTAATCAATCAGACATAAATTGGGATGATTTAGAGGAAGAGGCAGCTAAATATCACAACCCTGATCTGCCTCCCTTTACTTCATACCCGCCCCCATATAATAAGACATATAATGAGGCTTCTGCGCCCATTGTTATGGCAGCAATAGATCCCAAAGAAGAATTAAAACAAAAAATTGCTCAACTAGAAGAGCAAATTAAACTTGAAGAGTTACATCAATCATTGATAATTAGGCTCCAAAAGCTAAAAACAGGAAATGAAAA
Organism: Theropithecus gelada; assembly: GCF_003255815.1. NCBI lineage: Eukaryota > Metazoa > Chordata > Mammalia > Primates > Cercopithecidae > Theropithecus > Theropithecus gelada. Next base: position 116,384,304 of record NC_037671.1, read on the forward strand.
AATACCCAACTCAGACGCTATGGAGGGTTCCTTGCGCCCACCTCAGCGGCCTGGACAACATGTTCCAAGAGGGGGGTTGGTTGCTAGCCGACGTAGAGAAGACTCCTCCCCCAAAGACGTTTTTCCAGTCACTGAAACCATAGATGAACAGGGACAGGCTTGGAGGCATCATACTGGATTTGATTTTACTATTATAAAAGAGTTAAAGACTGCTGCCTCTCAGTATGGGGCTACTGCTCCATATACTCTTGCTATAGTAGAATCTGTGGCTGATAATTGGCTCACTCCTACAGACTGGAATACCTTAGTTAGGGCAGTTCTTTCTGGGGGAGACCACTTAATTTGGAAGTCAGAGTTCTTTGAAAATTGTAGAGATACAGCTAAAAGAAATCAACAGGCAGGAAACGGTTGGGATTTTGATATGTTAACTGGTTCAGGTAATTATGCAGACACTCGGGCCCAAATGCAATATGATCCTGGATTGTTCTCACAAATCCAGGCTGCTGCTACAAAAGCCTGGAGAAAACTTCCCGTTAAAGGAGATCCAGGGGCCTCACTCACGGCAGTTAAACAAGGACCTGATGAGCCATTTTCAGACTTTGTGCATAGACTTATGACCACGGCAGGTAGAATTTTTGGAAATGCAGAAACGGGTGTAGATTATGTTAAACAGTTAGCTTATGAAAACGCTAACCCCGCCTGCCAAGTGGCAATCAGACCTTATCGAAAGAAAACAGATTTAACAGGATACATTCGCCTTTGTTCAGATATTGGGCCCTCATATCAACAAGGCCTAGCAATGGCCGCCGCTTTTAGCGGCCGAACAGTAAGAGACTTCCTCATTAACAAAGGTAAAGATAAAGGGGGATGTTTTAGGTGCGGTAAAAGGGGACACTTTGCAAAAGATTGCCATGAAAACCAAAATAAAAATCCAGAAGCGAAAATCCCAGGGCTTTGCCCAAGGTGTAAAAGAGGAAGGCACTGGGCAAACGAATGTAAATCTAAAACTGACAGTCAAGGAAATCCTTTATCTCCCAGGCAGGGAAACGGGATGAGTGGCCAGCCCCAGGCCCCGAAACAAGCATATGGGGCAGTCAGCTTTGTTCCAGCCAGCAACAACAATCCATTTCAAAGCTTAGTAGAGCAACCCCAGGAAGTGCAGGACTGGACCTCAGTTCCACCTCCCACACAGTACTAACACCTAAAATGGGACCACAAACCTTAAATACTGGAATATATGGACCCTTACCACCTAACACTTTTGGGCTACTTTTAGGAAGAAGTAGTGTCACCATGAGAGGCTTACAAGTCCTCCCTGGAGTTATCGATAATGATTATGAGGGAGAAATTAAAATTATGGCCAGAGCTATTGATAATATTATTACTGTCCCTCAAGGAGTTAGAATAGCTCAGTTAATCCTACTACCTTTGGTTAAAACAGATAATAATATCCAACACTCTAATAGAAATATAAAAGGTTTCGGATCATCAGATATATATTGGGTGCAACCAATTACAAATCAAAAACCCTCTCTAACCTTATGGTTAGACGGGAAGGCATTCACTGGGCTAATAGACACAGGGGCCGATGTAACTATCATTAAACAAGAAGATTGGCCCTCTCATTGGCCTACCACAGAGACTTTAACTCACTTGAGAGGAATTGGACAAAGCAGTAATCCTAAACAAAGTTCTAAATACCTAACATGGACAGATAAAGAAAGCAATTCAGGCCTCATTAAGCCATTTGTCATCCCTTACCTACCTGTTAACCTGTGGGGGCGAGATCTGCTCGCTCAAATGAAAATTATAATGTGTAGTCCAAATGATATAGTTACTGCACAAATGTTAACTCAAGGATACACCCCTGGTAAAGGTCTTGGAAAAGGAGAAAACGGTATCCCACAGCCTATACTGGTTTCAGGACAACTTGATAAAAAGGGGTTTGGAAATTTTTAGCTCAGGTCACTGACATACCTGCACCCCAAAGGTGCGCTGACCCCATTACTTGGAAGTCAGATGAGCCCATTTGGGTTGATCAGTGGCCTTTACTCAATGATAAATTAAGTGCCGCCCAACAGTTAGTGCAGGAACAACTGGAAGCAGGACATATTGTAGAAAGTAATTCTCCTTGGAATACACCTATTTTTGTTATTAAAAAGAAGTCTGGTAAATGGAGACTCTTACAAGATTTAAGAGCAGTAAATATCACTATGGTCCTTATGGGTGCCTTACAACCAGGATTGCCTTCACCGGTTGTGATTCCTCAAAAATATTTTAAAATCATTATTGATCTTAAAGATTGCTTTTTTACAATTCCCCTTCACCCTGCTGACCAAAAAAGATTTGCCTTTAGTCTTCCATCTACAAATTTTAAGCAACCAATGAAGCGCTATCAATGGAAAGTCTTACCTCAGGGTATGGCCAATAGTCCTACCTTGTGTCAAAAATATGTAGCTGCTGCTATAGAGCCAGTCAGAAAAACATGGACACAAATGTATATTATACATTATATGGATGATATTTTAATAGCAGGAGAAATTGGCGAACAAGTCTTACAGTGTTTTGCCCAACTCAAACAAGAGTTAACAGCAGCCGGACTACAAATAGCCCCAGAAAAGGTACAATTACAAGATCCATACACCTATCTTGGTTTCCAAATTAATGGACCCAAAGTCGTTAATCAAAAGGCCGTTATACGTCGTGATCATTTAAAAACTTTAAATGATTTCCAAAAATTACTGGGAGACATAAATTGGCTTCGGCCGTATTTAAAGCTCACTACAGGAGAGTTAAAACCTCTTTTCGATATATTAAAAGGAGACTCTAATCCAAAATCTCCCAGGTCCATTACCAAAGAAGCATTAATAGCACTCCAACAGGTAGAGCATGCCATTGCAACACAATTTGTTACCAGTATTGATTATTCTCAGCCATTAATATTCATTATTTTTAACACAACAATAACCCCTACTGGTTTATTCTGGCAGAACAATCCCATTATGTGGGTACACCTACCCTCCTCCCCTAAAAAGGTTTTGTTGCCTTATTATGATGCAATAGCTGATCTAATTATCTTGGGAAGAGAAAACAGTAGAAAATACTTTGGAATAGAACCCTCTACCATTATACAGCCCTGCACTCAATCACACATCCATTGGCTGTTACAAAATACAGAAGCCTGGCCAATTGCTTGCGCTTCTTACACTGGCACAATTGACAACCATTACCCACCTAACAAACTCATTCAATTTTGCAAACTTCATGCGTTTGTGTTTCCCCATATTACCAGTAAAGAACCTCTCAATGACGCATTACTAATTTTCACTGATGGATCTTCCACAGGGCTTGCCGCTTACACCTACAATGATGTAATCGTTAAATTCCAGACCACTTATACATCAGCTCAGCTGGTCGAATTGCAAGCTATAATTGCAGCATTATCAGCTTTTCCTTGTCAGCCACTTAACATTTACACAGACAGCGCCTACCTGGCTCATTCAATACCCCTCTTAGAGACCGTGCCTCAAATTAAACATATTTCAGACACAGCTAACCTATTTTTACAATGTCAACAACTTATTCAAAAAAGGACTACTCCCTTTTTCCTTGGGCATATTAGAGCACATTCAGGATTACCGGGACCTTTAACACAAGGTAACGCAACAGCCAACACGGCAACAAAAACCATAGCCACAGTCACTATAGACAATTTACAACAAGCACAAAAAGCACACGCTTGTAATTTTTTTTTTTTGAGACAGAGTCTGGCTCTGCCGCCCAGGCTGGAGTGCAGTGGCATGATTGATGGCCTGGCCGCCAATCCCTTGTGGACTGGACTCGATGGACTTCTCCCCTATCTCCTGCCATTCCTTGGTCCTTTACTTACTCTTCTACTCTTTCTCACTCTCGGGCCTATAATCCTTAATAAGCTTATGGCGTTTGTTAGACAACAAATCGAGGCCTTCCAGGCCAAGCCTATACAGGTCCATTATCATCGCCTTGAGATGACGGAAAATGGTGAGTCTTATTTACCTTAATAGGACCACCTCCCCTGTGTGCTGAACTGGACAGTCAATGACGGGTAAGAGGACACTATCCCCATCGGAGCCTAAGACAGGAGGGCCGCCCTTGCTGCTGCCTTATCCCATGACGGGCCTAGAAGATGGGGATGAGATGACCCAACCTAAGACAGGCGCAGTTCCCGAGGGGTCATTTCTTATCATAAAATAATAAAAAGGGGGACCTGTCCAGACCTGCGTGCCCCGGCCATAGCAAATAATAATTAATGATTAAACGCCCGAGCTCTATTCCTTTCCACCTTTTTTTTTCCAGGGTCAAATAACCATATAAGTAGGTCCAGTCCCTCATCACAGAGTGTGTATGGTTGCATCCCAGCTACAAGAGCAGAGTTGAATAGTGACAGGGAAGGTCATATGACCAGCACAACCTATAATAGTTACTACATTAACTACAAACACTATCCATTCCCAGTACGAATCCAGGAAATGTGAAATTACCATCGAATGGGTCTACGAACCCAGCATATCCCCCTAAGCTGGACCTGACACAGGTGTCCGTCCTTTATTTTGCCTCAAATTCACCTCATGAGTATCAGGGGAGCAAGTTAACACTTCACATCTCTAGAAGGAGGACACACACTGTGTCCACCAGGAGTATCTGGGTATTTGCTATTTCATGGTGTACACTTACCAGAGTGAATGCCCATCTGGCTCTGTGGGGGAGTCTGAAGGAGTCACTGCAGTTGCTATGGGATTGAAGGGGCCCACCAGGGCCTCTGGGCTCTCCTTTTAGTAATGGACTCTGAGGTGTGGCTCGGTACTCAAAGCTGGGCAAAGGAGCCCGATTATTTCCTGGGGTGACTCATTTCAGCATCCAGGTCATCCATCCTTGTGTTTTGTCTTTATTTGTTGTAATTATTTAAATCTAGCAGTATTCGGGTTGAGTTGCATCTCTTTTGGATCCTTGACCCCTTTGTTCTATGAGCCGTGGGCACACCTTCCTATGGCTGAGGTCCCCAGCTGCCATTGTGACTTCTCTAATTATTTCCATCATTGCACCCTCCTTCCTCCTGACAGTTGACGGCCTCCACTTGAGATCTGTTATTTCAGGATTTTCCACCCCATTACTACTGGGAGCCCATTTCAGGAACAGCATTTCCTACCCCCGACCCCGGCCTTCAGCAACAGGCATCCCTGAGCTTCTTGACAGTCTGCTGCCTTCTCCTGGGGCCTTCTTTATATGCTGGGTAAACAGGAGTCCTCCAGGCTTCCCATGAGCACAGAGGGTGGACATTGTTCTGGATTTTCATACTGCAGTCACTCTGGCATGGGTGCTTCTCTGAGCCTTTTTGTTCTTTCTTCTACACCCTGACTTAGAAGTTCTGGATTTTCCACTTCTTGCCCTGTGAACCATCCCTTTCCAAGGTTCCAGGAATGCATCCTCAAAGCAGATGGGTGTCATTGCCGGGGCTTTGCAAACATATTAACTCATGTGACCCATGACATTAATCACTTGTGTATCTAAACTGAATTCTGCCCTCACCCCCTTCCCCCGCCCCCGCCGCCCCCACTGTGCTGGAGCATTCGAGGGCAGCTCCCACACCCTCTCCCATCTCCTGCAGTCCACATGGGCTGCTGCTGAGGGTCCTCCTCATCCAGGCCTTTTCCTGCCACAACAGGCCTGGCACCTCTCCAACAAGATCATGTGCTGACTGATGTTGGCACAGGGCAGGTGGGACATGTCTGGAGGGGACATGTGGTTTCATGGCCGCAGGAGCCTTCTCCTCCATATACTCAAGCAAGGGAGACGCTCTAGTCTTTAACTAGTTGACATGACAGCCCTGGCTGGGGCACATCTTGCTCTACCAGCCCAGCCCCTCAGAGGCCTTCACTTGCAGTCACCATAAGGGGGAGGAGGCATCTCAGGTTCCCTCCACACCAATCCTCTCCTGTGTTTTGCTTCCACAGACACACACTGTCTTTGCTATGATTTCAACATCACCGCTAAGTTCAGACCTGAACCACGATGGTGTGAAGTTCAAGGCCTGGTGGATGAAAGGCCTTTTCTTCACTATGACTGTTTTAACCACAAGGCCAAAGCCTTTGCTTCTCTGGGGAAGAAAGTCAATGTCACAAAAACCTGGGAAAAACAAACTGAAACACTAGGAGACGTGGTGGATTTCCTCAAAGGGCAACTGCCTGACATTCAAGTGGAGAATTTAATGCCCATTGGTAAGTTTAAAATGGCCCAGGGAGCAGATACAGTAGTAACTTAGAGGCATTTATTGGTTTCATGTAACAAATAAATCAGAAGTTTGTGTCACACAAGAGGCTGAGAAGCATGGGCAGGATGCAGCAGAGAGAGCAAGTCCAGGAGCCAGGAAAGGAAGCAGGGTGGGGCTAAGGACTTGTCAAGATCAGAGCTGATCTCTTTCCAATGGGGCAGAGTCCCTCATTCGGCAGGCCCGGATGTCTTGTGAGCACGAAGCCCATGGACACGGCAGAGGATCTTGGCAGTTCCTCTTCAATGGACAGACGTTCCTCCTCTCTGACTCAAACAACAGGAAGTGGGCAGTGCTTCATGCTGGAGCCAAGAAGATGAAAGAGAAGTGGGAGAAGAACACGGAGGTGACGTGTTCTTCCACAAGATTTCAATGGGGGATTGTAAGATGTGGCTTGAAGAATTTTTTATATACTGGGAAAAAATGCCGGATCCAACAAGTAAGTGAGAGGCAGATCTTAGCCTGGTGTGTGAGTGTGTGTGAGTGCATGTGTGTGTGAGTGTTTGAGTGAGTGTGAACATGACCCCCTCATGGGGGACTCCTTCTGGGGGTGCTGGCTTGCCTGTGCCCTCTCATCCTCCTCTCCCTTCTTCCTCCTGACTCCTCTTCCTCCTGACTCCTCTTCCTCCCTGCACCTGCCTGTGCTCCACCCACTGTGCATTTCTCACCAGCCTCAAATCTGTGGGTGTCATAGTGTTTCTAGACCTTTTTCGTCAGTGTTCCTTCCTCCTAGAATCACTTTTCCTTTCCTCTCCCTTCATTTGTTTCTGTACATCCATCAAAACTACCTCAAAGGCCAGCCCCAAGACCCTCCCCTCCCTGGCCCTGGGGCATGACCTCCTCTTCCGCCAGAGCAGGATGGGGGGCTGTACTATCACCTTGCTTCCCTCAGCAGCTGTGTGAGCTCCCCGAGGACAGGGACACCCTCTCTCTTCCTACCCCAGAAACTGTCACAGCGGCTTCCCCACAGCAGAGGGGGACAAAAGCTCTTCCAGGATGAGCTGTGGGGGCAGGAGCTGAAGAGGCATCCCCTAAGATTTGGGGCCTGGACAAGGGTTGTCACTCCTGGGTTTCCATTTCAGAACCACACTCTCGGGCCCCAGGCACAACCCAACCCAAAACCATGGCCACCACCCTCAGTCCCTGGAGCCTCCTCATCATCATCCTCTGTTTTATCCTCCCTGGCATCTGAGGAGAGTCCTTCAGAGTGACAGGTACTGTGGGGCAATATTGGGAGGGGAGCAAGGAGCAGGTGGATGAGGTGGAAGGATGCCGAAGGAGAATACCCAGAGTCCCACATCTCCCCATGGCAGGAACCTTCTCTTCCTGACATGAGACAGATGAATGAGACCTAGTGTCACCTATTGGCAATGACCTGGGTAGCTCAGCCCTGGGTTCTGATGGATTCTCACTGTCAGAACCAGAGAGAAAGGGAGGGGCCCATACTAAGGCTCAAGCCCTGTTGAGCTTGAGAGGGTTTAGCCAACTCAGGTCTGTTTCAGAGCAGGTTTCTATTCAGGAAGGGTAGTGGGGTGTGGCCTGCAGGCAGTAGGAACTCAGGCATGGGCAGTCCGCACAGTAGGAGAGGAGCAGCATGGCTGTTTCACCTAGGATGTCAAGGGAAAGGGTGTCCCTGGAGAAGGCTAAGAGGAGAGTGATCTGGGAGAATCCCCAGACAAGGGGGCTGTGAGGACCTTAGCCCACCCAGTTCCTAAGGCTGCATCCCCCGAGAAAACAGCTTGGGTCCCAGCACTTAAGGTGGAAGGTGAAGAGTAGAGCATGTCCAGGGTGAGGTTTGGGAAAAGGCCAGGCCCCTTGGACCCATAGGATTCCTGGTTTGGCCCTAGGGTGATGCCCCTGCCATTCTGCCTCCTTCACACTCCAGATCCTGAGCCAGCTGGTGGCCCTGCCTGGAGCAGAGTGGACTCAGACAGGGAGGCCGAGCTGCTGCTAGAGGTCCATGGTTGCCACTGAGCTTGGCTGGGAATGAATGGGGCGGGGCAGGGGCAGTCCCATTCAGAGCTATGGGTGCAGCTCCCAGGGTGAGGAGAGGCTGAGAGCGAAGGGGAAAGAAGGAGGTTTGCCTGCAAGCCCACCCAAGGCCAGGGAACATGGATCCAGAGACCTCTCTTTGGACAGGGCTCCCCCAGGTCCTCTAGACCCTTCTGTGAGAGGGAGGAGCAGTCCCTGAGTGAAGGTGCAGACCCCTCATTACCAGTCTCAGTTCTGAGCCCCCATGCGCTGTAGCAGGGCCTGGGCTGGCTCTGTGGTGTGGTGAAGGAGGGTGGAGGTTGGGACAGGCTGCACAGCCAGGGGTAGCATTGGAGGGAAAAACATAAAACATGTTCCTTATTTGGGGAAGAGGCTCCGAAATGGGGAGGGCCTGGGAGGGATCACCCAGAAGAACAGACCCCGGTTTTTCTCAGCCACTTAAACCAACGCTTCATCTTTTCTGAAGGTGGAAGATGATATCAAGAAGCCTCTGTTAGCCTGTTCTGGTTCCCGCTCTCCCTTCAGGGAGGTCGCCTGTCTACTCACCACTGTGCCTTTCTGGAAAGCAGGAGTGCAAGCCTTAGCAAGCCCACCAGCCCCCAGCACATGATGAGGACATTGTAGACTCAGCATCTCATGCCATTCATTACCTTTACTGATGATCCTAGCTACCATTTTTCTTAACATCTTCTGCCACTTTCTCTCAGTGCTAACGGATGGAATTCCTGCACAAGTTTTAACTGAACAAGAAATCCTAGCAAAAAAGCATTTTCTTTCTACTTCTTTGATTGTGGAAAAGCAGACACTTCTCTGAAGCATGACCTTATTCTTCCAAACAGTATCACTAGTAAAATAGCATGCTGTACTTCAAAGCTCAGGGATCATTTTGATGCAGTGACCAAGAATTGCATTAATTTTTTTTTGTTTTGTTTTTATGGTTTTTTACAGTTTCTTACTCTGTCAACCATACTGGAGTGAAGTGGCAGAGTCTTCACTCACTGTAATCTCCAGCTCCTGGGCTCAAGTAATCTTCTAGACTCAGTCTCTAGAATAGCTGGGGCTACAGGCGCATGCCACCAGGCCCGGCAAATTGTTTTAGTTTTAGGAAGAGTGGGTCTTCCTATGTTGCTCAGGCTGGTCTTCAACTGCTGGCCTCAAGCAGTCTTCCCACCTTGGCCTCCCAGTGCTCTGGGATTACAGGCATGAACCACAGTGCCTGTTGTAGAAATTTTTAAGTATTTAATATCGAAAAGTATTACCTTCATTATTATTTTATTTAGTAAGACAGCAGATCTAATCTCAGAATAGCTGCTTAGCCTTTTCTCTGACTCACCTCCTGCCAGCGCTGGCATTCAAGTGAGGGTCAAAGCCTGTGAACCTGAATGACCCCAGCTCCTGTTTTGGGCTGAGCTGCTTCAGGCTGTGGAAGGGCCTGGGAGTTGCCTGCAGGAGAGGTGAAGGGAGGAGAAGCTGCCTAAAGCAGAAAACAGAGGGTGAGAGGGAAACATCTGGAGGCCCTGGCTTTGCAGGAGAAGAAGGAACCATAGTGGATTTATTGAGGGATTTATCTCTTTACATCAGTTTCCGAAAAGAATGTTTTTCTTAAGTTCCCATTATCAACTAGTAAAACAGAACAAAGCAAAACCAATGTGAAACAAGCAAGAATTGCAAAGCATTTGCAAGCAGAATCCAGAGAACTTCTCTGCCTGCGCCACTTGAGAGCTAGCCGCCACGCTGATGCCCCATCTTTAATGATGCCACCTCGTGCCCCATACTTTAGTGTTCTTCCTACAAACCACGACACTCTCCTAATAAGCACAATACAATCACCAAAACAGATTCCGCATCCATACATTAGATCCATCTCATGCTAAGACACCACCCAAGATTCACCAGTTGTTTTGATTATCTGTTTTACAGACAAGAATCTGATGGATTTAGGCATTTCCTACCTCATTATTTAGCTGAAAATATAAATCATGATGTTTTATTTGCCCCACTATTTGATCTCTATATTTTTGGAAATAGGTGGAGAGATTTGGATTGATGTGGTGCTGCTTATTGTGTTTCACTCAGAAGTCCTCATTAATATATTTGAAAGATTTAACATCTTTTTATCCAGCATTTGGGTTGCGTAATTTTTTGCTAGTTCAGATGTTCTAGTCTGACATAGAAACAGAAATCTAACACCAACATGAGAAAACATGCTGTACTTCAGTGGAATATTTTATTGCTAACTTTTTCTTATGAAAGCAACAGCAAAGTAAACAACCAAATATCTCCATGCTTTCTAGAACGTGCTTGGAGCCTGGAACTGACTGGGATTGCTGGTTAGTGGAATGAGCACAGCATCCACTGTCGTGAATATCACCTGAGTCGATGTCAAAGGAACAATTCAATATAGACTCCTACCCACAATGGAGGAGGTCTCTGATGCTCCACTTCCTGCCCACCACCTGGTGTAGACAGATTTAAACATTTGTCAATAGAATGGGTGTGAGAGGGCATTCCATTGTTCTTTATGTGTGTTATCTTGATTATGTAGGACATGTCAACTCTTTCACGGGTTTCCTCAGAATCTCTGAACTGCTCATAGCTTTTGCCCAATCTTGGGACAATTATATGTATTTTTATTTATTTGTAGTTCTTTATACATTACAAATCTGATCTTTTCTCCATAGGGGAATAAAATAACTTTTAAAAATAGAGATTAATCTGACGTGGGGATTACTTCTAAAGAAGTAGGTGTGTTCAGGGCTGAGGAATGACAAGGAACGTCACTGCCCAGGGTGTAGTGTGCTGGGGCCAAACCAGAAAAGTTATGTTTTTTAAGAACAGGAACACTGGTGTCTGTCCAGGGTATCAGGACAATGTTCAAGGCTGACAGAGGACCTATAATTTAGAAGTATCGTTAAGTTCTCTGCTTCCCAAATAGTCTAGCGGAATCCCTAGTTTATTAACCCATAACGTGAAGGAAGAATAAAATCCCATTAATTCTCTACTGGATTATAACACAAATTTGAAGGTCAATAAGCCTTTTAGAAAATAAATATTTTTATTTAAATATCAGTAAGAGGTAAATTACTAAAGGAAAGAATCATGCCTATATATATTATCTTATGAACAAATTAGAAAATTCTGATTCAGGACATGAAAAGAATTCCTGGTGTTTTGAAGTCGGCCATGATATTTCAGTGGCAATGCTTTAGAAGAACAAAATCATGGTTTAGAGAAGCATCTTTTTTTCACAACCAAAGCAGAAAACAGAAAATGCTCTTTTTGTGGAGATTTCTTCTTCAGTAAGTTAAAACATTAAATGCAGGAATTCTTCCATCAGGTAGCATAGAGAAAATGGGAAAGTATTTTAAGAAATTTCAGTGATATTATTACCAAAGGAATTAAGGCTCATGAGTCTTATGGGGTCATCCTGATCTACTGGAGGCCTCTGGATTTGCTAAGGCTTGAATTCCTGGTGGCCCAGAAATGAAGAGTGCATGATGGACAGGCTGCCAGCCAGAAGGGAGAGTTTGACATGCACCCGTAATCCCAGCTACTCTGGAGGCTGAGGCAGGAGAATCACTTGAACCTGGAAGGCAAAGGTGGCAGTGAGCCAAGATCGTGCCATTGCATTCCAGCCTGGGCAGCAGAGTGAGACTCCATCTCAAATAATAACAATAAAAGAAAAAGGGAAAAATTCAGACAACTAAAGAGAAAATGGGCAAAAGAGTTGAACCAGCCCTTCACAGGAGAGGAAATGTGAAAGAATGGCCAATAAAAACATGAAGAGGGTCTCAGCCTAACAGGATGAGGTATCACATGACACCCACCAGACTGGCAAAAATCCCACAATCCAGTAAATGCAAGGGTTGGGGAGAATGGAGAGCAACAAGAACATTCAGCCACTGCTAAGAATGGTTGTGAATTTTTTTAAGTATACTTGTATATGAAAGGATGTGTGTTTTAGATTATGAGGAAAATTACATTTCTTACCAGGGATGAAATTTTAATAATTGAAAGCTACTGACCGGAACAGACTTGCACTTGTGTACAAAAGAAATGCCCAAGAACGTTCTAGCAACACAGTCCTAAGGGCCCCAACCTGGTCAAACACTCATCAACAGGAAAACAGAGACATTTCCCATGTTCCCCTCATAGCACGGGAGATCACACAGTAATGAAAATGAATCACGTCAATGTGGATGGGTCTCAGGAAGAGAATGGAGGACAAAAGTAGACATCAAGCAAATGCTCAGACCCAGTGCATTCACACAAAATAATTCCTTCATATCAAAGTTCAAAAACTGCAGCCGAGGCAACAGAGCAAGACCCTGTCTCGAAAAGACAACAGAAAGTTCAAAAACTAAATGGCATATTGTTTAGGGATACACAAATACATGGTGAAAGAAATGTACTATGAAGAAAAGTGGGGGAATAATAAAGACTAAAGCAGAAAGTGATTCCCTCTGTAAAAGGGAAGGGACTGGGATTCAGGAGGGACCTCCAGGGAGCATCCAAACTTATGTCTCTTCAGATTCTATTCCCTAAACTTGGTGGAGGTCCTGTGTGTCCAATGTGCCGATATTCTTTATACCTTACCCATATTGTACAAATACATTTTTCTATTCAGTATTTAGAAGACAGTTATAAACAAGATTCATTAAATAGCAAGATGGCAGATCCACATCAGGAAGGAACATCAGGAACATCCATGGTGCTCCATCCATGGAACCTCACCATGGATACCCTTGTGCTCATGGGCCTGGTCTCCTCTCAAGACACAGTCAGTTGGTCAGTTGGTCCACCATCTTTAAACTAGAACAGCAGCACCACCTCCTCCCTGGTCGAAGGAGCGCCTCCTCCTTCCCTGGATCTCCAGCTCCACAACCCTCAGACATGAACAGTAGCACCGGCTCCTCCTTGGGTCTCTAGCTTCATCACCCTCAAACTTGAATTGCAGCTCTGGCACCTACCTGGGTCTCCAGCTCCACAACTCTCAGACAACAACAGCAACACCGGTTCCTTCCTGGATCTCCAGCTCAATGACTCTCAGACTTGAAAGGCAGCACCAGCTCCTCACAAAGGCTCCAGCTCCAAGACCCTCAAACTAGAACGGCAGTAGCAGCTGCATGCTGGGTCTCCAGCTCCACAACCCTCAAAGTAGAATAGCAGCACTGGCTCCTCCCTGAGTCTCCAGCTCCTCAAGTCTGAGGGTCGTGGAGCTGAAGACCCAGGGAGGAGCTGCTGCTGTTCATCTAGTTGTCTCCAGCTCCATGACCCTCAACACGCAACAGCAGCACTGGCTCCTCCCTGCAGCTGGAACCACATGACCCTCCAATTTGAACAACACCAACACCAGCTTGCCACTGGGTCTCCAGCTCCACGACCCTCAGCCTTAAACAACAGCAGCACCAGGACCTCCCTGGGTCTCAAGCTCCACGACCCTCAAAGTAGAACAACAACGTTCCTCCCTGGGTCTTCACCTCCACAACCCTCACACTAGAACAGAATCACCGGCTCTTCCCCAAGTCTCCAGCTCCATGAGCCTCAAACTAGAGCAACATTGGCCCCTCCCTTGGTCTACAGCTCCATGACCCTCAGAATTAAACAACAGAAGCACCAGTTCCTCACCGGGTCTCCAGCTCCATGACCCTCACACTAGAACAGCAGTACCAGCTCGACCCAGTTCTCCAGTTCCATAACACTAAAATTTAAACAACAGCAACACCAGCTCCTCCTTGGGTCTCCAGCTCCCTGACCCTCAAACTAAAACAATGCTTCTCCCTGTGTCTCCACTCCACAAACCTCACACTAGAACAGCAACACCATCTCCTCCCTGGGTCTCCAGCTCCATGAACCCCAAAGTAGAAAAAAAATACGAGTTCCTTCCTAGGTCTCCAGCTCCACAACCCTCAAACTAGAACATCGGCTCCTCCCTGGTTCTCCAGCTCTACGACCCTCAAACTAGAACAACACCAGTCCTCCCCAGGTCCCCAGCTCCATGACCCTCATGAACAATCCCTTCTTACGAACTTCAGCAGTCAAGAAAACTGCAGAGGAAGTGAATGAATAAATGCTTTGCTTTCAAATTGATATTTCTTTTATGTTCACACAAGTCAGGAAACTTTTCTACTTTCCATTAACCTTGCAGTCTTCTTATGTCCAAAATGTAAGATCAAAATCCACCATTTGGAATGACCTTTAAAAACTTAGTAATATTTTTAATATGATCTTATCTCATAGCTATAGAAACGATCTTATTTCTCTCTGTCTGTGCAGAAGTCTTATGAACATTCAAACTATGAATTTAGTTTGTTGAGATTTCCAGAATGCACGTTATCCCCAAATGTTACTGCCCTCCTTAAAATCTTCTAACACATTCTCATCACCTGAGCATAAATGCCAGCTCCCATCCACAGCCCACAATGTCCAGCATGGCCCTGCCTTCTGCCCTAGCCTTCTGGTCTCCCCTCTGCTGTTACTTTCCTGCTGGACAGGCTTCTATCAGTTCCTCAAACCACACAGGCTCAAGCCTGACTACAGGCCTTTGCCCCTGCTGTGCCCTCTGTGTGGGGTGCCTTTCCCTGGCTCCCCATCCTCCTCTCAACCCACTCAGCTCCAGCCTGTTGGTCGCCCTTCAGGTCGATGAACACATGATGTTCTCCCCACATAGGCCTTTGCATATGCTGTTCTCTGTGCCTGAAACACTTTCCCCTTTCACCATTAGTGTTCACTTTTCTAATTACCATTCATCTTTGGAGTCTCCACTGAAATACCAATCCCTGCCCGCCCCCATCACTTGGACTTAACCTTGGTTAGGTTGCCAACCCCTATCTCCTGACTCCAGGAAGCTAGATGCTATCCTGGCACTTGGAACTCTCACACTGCAGCGTTTTGCACACTCGTAATTATTCAATAAGGTTGGAGCAGAAGTCATCTTAGCTTTTGCCATTACTTTTAATGAACTGCAGCACCAGCTCCTCCCCACTTTTTATTGGCATTACTTTTAATGACAAAAACTGGGATTACTGCTGCACCAACCTAATAGAATAATTTATATTTATTCATCCATCACCTGTCTTCCCCTCCAGAAAGTAAGCTCTATGAGAATAGGGACCAAATCTACTCAAATCACTCCACCTTCCTGGCACATTTTTTGTCCATAATTATTTGCTGACTGACTGATAGAGAAACACCTTCATTGTTGCTGGGATGAGCTGCATAACATGACACGCCCCTTTGAAAGTCAATGTCATGGACAGTTAGCATTTGCTTTTCACTCCTGCACCCATGGGTTGGCTGGGCTTAGGCTGATCTAGTCTGGGCTTGACTCCAGGCTGAGGGTTGTAACCATGTGTGCTCCACATGCCTCTCCTCCTGCAGTTGGAGCCGCAGTTCCCTGGGGCACGCTCATCTTGTGGGAAAAATCAAGAGCATTAGAGGGCGGGCCTGGCAGTGCTGACACATTCCAGGCTAATGCTTATGCCGTGTCTATGAAAATCTCATTGGCATAAGAAAGTCACCCAGCCACGAGCAATACCTGTGGGATGGGTAAGTCTATCCACCCTCCCTCACGCCCTGGCAAGGATGTGGCTGTGTCATACTCTTACAGGGAGAGTGAAATATTGAGGCCCAATATTAAATCAACTACTGTAAGAAATGTCAACTTCTATGTCCCTACACAGGAATCATTCTTCACCAGCAGTTTCACCTGAGCTGACTTCCCTTTGCAATTAATGGTTGGTGTCTGCAGGTTTAGGCCAATGCTGTTCCCTGTGGAGGACAGAGAAGCCTCAACTGGCCTTCGACTGTTGGGAAGAACAAGATATTAGGTTGGCACAAAACAACTACAAGCCCCAGGTGGCCTGTGCCCAGTGAGACAGGAGAGGGGCAGAGACCTGTGGGAGCTCAGGGTACCTTGCATCCCCAGCCTCTTGCCCCCATCTCTGCTTTCTGGGTTTTTTTTGTTTTGTTTTGTTTTTTTTTTTTTTAGACACGGTCTGGCTCTGTCACCCAGGCTGGAGTGCAATGGTGCGATCTTGGCTTGCTGCAATCTCTGAGTCCCTGGCTCAAGCAATCCTCCCACCTCAGCCTCCCCAGTGGATGGGACCACAGGTGCATGCCACCACACCCAGCTAATTTTTTTTTTTTTTTTTTCTGTAGAGATGGGGTTTTCCTGTGTTGCCTAGGCTGGTCTTGAACTCCTGGGCTCAAGCATTCCACCCCTCTTGGCCTCCCAAAGTGCTGGGATTACAGACATGAGTCACTGAGCCCAGCCTGCTTTATTTTTCTTCACAGTACTTGGAACTTTCTATTGTACTAAGTACACACGTATTTTCTTTCTTTTTTTGTCTTCCCTAGAATAGGAGCTTAACGTAGGCAGGTATTTTTGTTGATCTCATTTATCACTCTATTCCCAGTCCCTGGAACAGTGTCTGGCACATGAATGATGTGTTCTAAATAAATAGTTTTAACAAATAAATAAACTATCCTACAAGAGAAGGCTAATATTTGGAACTCACTTATCAACAGAACCAAAAAGCCAAAGACCTTTAGCCTGTCCCTACGTCTGAATGCACCCAACTCCAGAGGAGCCAGCAGAGAAAAAACAGGAACAAAGGTGGGGAAGGGAGCAGGTGGTGCCCACCCCCCAAACTAAAGACCCCTGAAACTGAGGTTGAACTTGAGTTGGAGAAGGGAGTCATCTAGGAACTGGGTGTGAGATTAAAGTTTAGATTTGTCTGGCCTGGATTTTGTAACACCCAACACGAGTTATTCCATTAACTTTTGTTTTTATTTTTTGAGACAAAGTCTTGCTCTGTCACCCAGGCTGGAGTGCAGTGGTGCGATCTCAGCTCACTGCAACCTCTTCCTCCCAGGTTCAAGCAATCCTCCTGCCTCAGCCTCCTGAGTAGCTAGGATTATAGGGGCCCATCACCAGGTCCAGCTAATTTTTGTATTTTCAGTAGAGATAGGGTTTCACCATGTTGGCCAAGCTGGTCTTGAATGCCTGACCTCAAGTGATCTCCCCACCTCAGTCTTCCAAAGTACTGGGATCACAGACATGAGCCACTGTATCCAGCCATATTGCATTCATTATTAACAAGTCTATTATTATAAATCAAAGTGACCAAAATCCTAGGGAAACTTCCCCAGATGTCATCAAGCAGCAGAGACCAGAGAACTATCAGCAGGATGGGGACTAGGGTGAGGCAGGGGAGAGAGGCGCGCATCTCTGGATTGTCAGGGTGCAGCCAGTGAGGCATAAAACTTAAGGGGGCACCAAAAACTTCATTGATCAAAATAAATATTTGAATGCAGAATTTTTTTTAAAAAAATCAAATTTAATGCAAAAATAATCCCTAATGGGTAAGGTTATCAAAATTTCAACTAAGACGCAGTCCAACCCTGCATTTGAATGACTTGGCCTCACTCGCTCACCCTAACCCACCTCTGCCTCACAGAAGCTGCTGGAAGGCAGCAGCTGGAGAAAAATGAAGTCATTTCCTGCTCATATCCTGTTCAGATGTTCCATAAACTAGCTACACGTGAGACCGTGATGATCTACCTGTGCCAACCAGGACCACAATCTACCATCAGGACCACAATAACCAGGTCCATGTTGACTGGCCCTAGCTGAGCCCAGACACTTTGACTTAGAGGCTCAGGCCAGGATTGCTTCTCCCATTGACATCAAGCACTCGTTAAGAAAAAACAGACAAGGCCGAGTGCAGTGGCTCATGCCTGTAATCCCAGCACTTTGGTGGAATCCCAGCAGAGGCAGGTGGATCACCTGAGATCAGGAGTTTGAGACCAGCCTGGCCAACATGGTGAAACCCCATCTCTACTAAAATTACAATAATTAGCTGGGCGTAGTGGCACACAGCTGAGGCACAAGAATCAATTCAACTCAGAAGGTAGAGGTTGCAGTGAGCCAATAACAAGCCACTGCACTCCAGCCTGGGTGACAAAGTGAGACTCTGTCTCAAAAAAAAAAAAAAAAAAAAAAAAGAGAGAAAACAGGAAAACAGACAGCTCAGTTACGGGAACTCAGGCCTCCCTACAGATGCAATCAAGGAGCTTAGTTATTTAAAATGTAGCGTCGTGTGGGGGGTAGGATGAAGAATGATTGTGAGTTTTGACTTGATTCTCTTTCTCTGTTGCCTGGCATCTCTGGCCATGAGCACATCATTTCTGGAATCAGAGCACAGATTGTGGGGAGAGGAAGGACAGGCCACCTGGCAATGTGGTCCTGTTTTTCTCGGACTAGCCTTTGTGTGAGGACCTGTGCCCAGTAGGCAGATTCAGGTCCCTGAGGAGAGAGGAGGAGCCAGGTAGTGGGACATTTGAGGTGATGACCCTTCCCCAGCTGCCCAGAGCCCATTTGGCACCGAAGGTCACTTCCAGAATGTTGGGTTGGCCCTCAGGGATCTGGTTGGGACTCTCGGGGCCATTAGGTTCTGGCAGGCCCAAGTCTGGTTGTGAAGACACCTGGGACAGCTCTGACACCCTCTCCGGCCACTCGCACACCCAGCACTGACAGGCCACAGCAGGTCTTCCCACGCCCCTCTCCTTGTTCACTTGGCACCTGACCAGTCATCATGGACGCTGACCATTGCTTGAGTGTAGGGTCCCCAAGTTCCTGCTGGGCCAGCAATTGTGCCCCTTGTACTGATGTATCTTGGGGTGCCAGCGCAGGGTCTCCTTTGGGATACAGACAGCATCTCTGCACCAACCGGCGGGGACACAGGTGTGTTTCAGGACAAACACCTGAGCTGGCTGGACAACACAGCCTGCACCCAGTAGCTCTGATTTGCCTGAATCCCAGAGTTGGCATAGTGGAGTCATTCCCTCAGCCAAACCAGTGGGAATATCCTTAGGCAGGACGAGGAGTGCTCAGAGCAGGTGAATGAAGCTCTGCGGGAAATGCCATCTCCTCCAAGAAGTGAGGGCCGTGAAATCAATCCGAGGACACTTTCTGAGCACCCCCAGGGTGCACACCCGGGCTCAGGGAGCAGGGGAAATGTCAGCCAGTAAGTGCATGTCTGTGTTCTGTGGATGGGCCAGAAAGGGCTGCAGCAAGAAAATCATAATCACAGAGGAGAAAACGGCCAGAGTCACAGTCTGGTTGGTCCCTTTCTCATAGGGTGCTGCCAGGAGTCCAGTCCAAGCAGGTGACTCCCAAGCAAAGGTATTAAAACGGACTAAGACCCTCTAATCGCTTCCTGGTGTCTTGAGATAACCTCCAACCCACCGGCCCCACCGCGGGGCCCTGCACTAGCTTCCCCAAGAAGAAACTGGGAGGCTGAGGGGCTGAGCTGCCAGGAGATCTTTCACCAGTCCCTGTGGACCTGTTGAATGTTTAACTTATCCTTTCAAAACATGCCTGCCTCTTTGCATGTTAACTCTCTGTAAGGAGCATGTGTTACTTTGCTAAAGAAGGAAAACATGACTCAAAACCACCCGTGCATTTAGCAAGCACCAATTCCCAGCCCAGAGCAGTGGATTTGCTGCTGCAAGAATCTAAACTTCAAAACCCACGTGGAGCCTTCAAAGGCCACCTGGCCCCAAGCTCACCCTTTGGAGTTCACTGACGGGTGTGTTTGGAGTTGTTTCTTCCTGGTGTCTGGTGTCAGGAAAAAGAAGACACAGGGACACCAGTTGGGGGTTTAATCCCATCAGACCCAAACCTCGGTTTTCTGTGTCCGTTACATTACCCCATCGAGATGCCCCTGGGGCTGAATGATCAAGTCGAATCTATTCTTGACCAGATGGTTGAAGCCACACACACCCTCTAGGGCCCTGCGTGGGGGTGAAGTCACTCCTCGGTTTTATCTCACAGCAGGGATGACCCCTCACTGGGCACCCCAGCTCAGATCTCAAGACAAACAGGCGCTGGGGACAGTGGGTGGAAGGAGGGGCCC
The DNA here is from genome assembly GCF_003255815.1 of Theropithecus gelada. Classification (NCBI taxonomy): domain Eukaryota; kingdom Metazoa; phylum Chordata; class Mammalia; order Primates; family Cercopithecidae; genus Theropithecus; species Theropithecus gelada. Next base: position 116,404,521 of record NC_037671.1, read on the forward strand.
CTCATGGGAGGACTCACAGGGTGAGAGACCCACACCCAACCGGGCAATTCACACTCGGGATCTTTCCGGCCCTCGGAGGAAATGGTTCACAGTGAACACAGGTCCTGCTATTCAGTCACAATTATCTGCAGCAGGGACAACCACTCCCTCCAAAGAGATGAATTCAGTAAGGCAGAAACTTTAGCTCAAGATGAATTTTTTCTTGAAAATATTCCTGAGGCTGCCTGATGGAGTTTAAATGTTGTCAAAAGACTTTCAAAGGAAATTTGGTTCATTATTACTCTTCTTCAACAGTGGGGGCTGAGAAATGATCTTCCGGAAATGCTACAGGAGGGAAGCTGAGTTCACCATCACCTTTTCTCACCATCACTCATACAAGGCCATCACTCATACAAGGCCAGGCCCCCTCACCACTACTGCTAACCCAAGTCCCCTTTGGTAAACCTGGAAAACTCACATTCCCTTTCAATTTCAGATCTATACATGATTTAAGTGTGGTATCTAAAAATGAAGCAAAGGGAGTGCATTGGGGAAAAAATGTTCTCAGAAAATGTGTATCTTGTGCTCCAGCCACGTGGTCCCCCCACCTCCTATGGCTTCAGGGCAGCTCCGTGGCCAGCTGTGCCCCCTCCCCAGAGTCAGCAGCAAGCTCAGGACGTGTTCCCTTCTGCAGTTCCAGGTCTGACCCCAGCCCTGGCTCCAGGCCAAGGCCTCCTGCATTTGACCTCTGGGAGTCCCTTTCTTTGTGGCCAGTGATGTCGAAGGTTCCTGCAGGGGCCTAGAGCCTGTGGTCCCTGAGTCCATCAGAAATGCAGCCTGTGCCAGGTGGGCAGCATCAAGCCTGCCACCCAACACCACGGGCTTCAAGGGTGAACATCTGTGCAGAACATCTGTGTAAGAAATGCTGTGCCTCTTACTTTTCTTTAAGTCCACCTCATTGTGACTGCAGTCTCCGCCCCACTGGGCTGCTAGGAAATGCCATCTCAGCCAGTCTTCCTCTCCCAACCTGAGAGGAGGTCCATGTTGCAGGCCTTGCCTAGGCTAACGTTGGGAATAAGGGAAGCCAAGCCAAGCCTTCTGCTCTCGGTTCCTGGTTATCTTGAGATGCCTGTGTTCCACCCAGCCCTTGCAGTCCCTCAGGTGCGCTGGGGCAGGCAGTGTAGCATGATGAGCACAGCTTCCAGAAGCGGACTGCCTAGACTCCATACCACATGTTGCCACCTACCCCTTGTGTGACACTGAGCAGTGATTAAACACTCTACGCTTCAGTTTCCTCATCTGTCCAGTGACAGCACTCACCTGCTCATAAGGTACAGTAAGGCCATAGGAGATGCTTAGACCAATCCCTCACAAACAGGGGTTCCTCGGGTGGTAGAGGCTGTTCCATCTCAGGCCCAAGACTGGCAATACCTCCTTACACTCTTGGGAATGCAACACAAGTCTCCACCACTGTCCAAACACAGACTTTAGCAAGCCTGCGAAGCTCTGCATAAAGCTCCTCGGCCTACCTAGCTGCTGGTCAAAGGCTCCCACCCTTCTGGACACTTGGGAAAATCTCCTCACTGGTTCAGGGTTTTGCAAAAGCCAATAACTTTGGCCTTCTTTGACTCACTTGCCGTTGCCACCTAGTTCCTCCCAGCAGACACCACCTCTATCAGTCTTCTGTTGTCACAATGGTGGGGCATAACAAACCGTTGCCCAAACTCAATGGCTTATAACATGAACTTCTGTTCTCACTCTGAGAGTCTGCAGGGTGACTAAGGTTTGGATGATCTGGGGTGATCTAAGGGCAGCTCTGCTCCAGGCTACAGGTTGGGCTTGGATTCGCAATACATGACTTTTTCTAGACCCGGGCACAAGGGTCAGCAACTCCGCAGGACACACGCTTCTTGTGGCAGTGCACTCAGTGCCTCTGCTCACAGCTCACACATTCATATTCTTTTGGCCAAAGCAAGTCACTCGGCCAAGCCCAACATCAGTGGGGCAGGGATGAGTTTTTTACCCCATAGTCAGAGAGTGAGGGAATTGACTATCTGCTAAACAATAATGTTAACTTTCACATCACCCCAAACCCTAACTTCTGACATTAACAAGACTGCCTCCCTGCTTAAAATGGAAGAAAAGAAAAGGGGAAAACAAGAAGAGAAAAAGGTTAACAACTGACAAAAATTTCCCACCAAATCTATATGCCCACCAGGCTGGCCAGCCTGCAACAGCAGACCCTGACGTTGTTTTAGCCCCAGGAGAGTGTTCTGTGCTGTCATGCGATCTCTCCCATCAATCATTCCTCCCCTCGGCATCCCCACCACACAGGCCTGGCTAAGAAGACCAAGCTGCTCCAAGATCTCCAAGACCCTAGTGCTTCAAATCCACGCTTACTCTGGGTGAGGTTCCAGATCAAGCCCTATTAGGATACACTGAAGACACAACCTCTGCCATGAAAAACATCATTTCATGGGGGATTTGAGAAAATTCTAGAAAGCATAGACTGTAGTCATATTACAGGTACAAGTCCACGAAGATGGAAAGTGAATGTGATATTTCCCCAGAGATAAAAGCAGAGACAAGCAAAGACAAGAACCCTTGTGGCCGGGAGTGGTGGCTCATGCCTGTAATCCCAACACTTTGGGAGGCCGAGGTGGGTGGATCACCTGAGATCAGAGTTCGAGACAAGCCTGGTCAACATGGCAAAACCCTGTCTCCACTAAAACTACAAAAATTAGCTGGGCATGGTGGCAGGCACCTGCAATCCCAGCTACTTGGGTGACTGAGGCAGGAGAATCGCTTGAACCTGGGAAGTAGAGGTTGCGGTGAACCAAGATCATGCCACTGCACTCCAGCCTGGGCGACAAAGAGAGACTCCGTCTCTAAAAACAAAAAGAACACTTGTGAGGAGCATTGCGAGATCTCTGCGGAAGCTTCTCTCTCCTTCTCTTCTTTGACCACACCAACACAATGGGGTGTGGGTACAGTAGAGGCCTGTGGGACTCAGGGTGGAGTCAACCTTCCTGTGAAGTGAATGGCTCCAGAGCAGTGGTTCTGCAGTCACCAAAGCCACCAGCTATAACCAAGGCAACATGGGTCTCCGGATCAGAAATATGCTGAGAACAGAAGGTTGACAAGCAGGACTGCCTTAGAAAACCTAAGACATTCAGCCACTGACAATGTAACCTATCACCTAATTCTGGCTCAAGGTCAAAGTCTTGAAAAGAACATTGTGGAGAAAGGAGCAAAATGAGGAGATGAAATAAGGATTCTGAGAAACAAGGAAAGGCCAATGCCATGGTCCCTCTTAAACCATGTAGAGTAAATACATGGTTCCCAATGCATTTGAGGACAAATGATGGTAAAATACTGGGCCGCGGATTGGAGGGCCTTAGAAATGTTCTTTCAAAATGACTCCTTAATACAAATATAGACACTATTCAGTGATCCCACAGCATGAATCCACCACAGATGGTGCCCTCAGCTTCTCTCTTGTTTCTCTGGGAAAAAGTAAAACTGAGGTACAGCTGAAATCATCTGGCCCTTGGAAGCACACCATCATAGATTCAAATCTAGCTCTGATACTTTCTGTGTGACCTTGGGCAAATTACTTAACTTCTCTGGACCTCAGTTTACTCATCCACAAAATGCATGTGATACCGAAAAGGTTGACATAACAGTAAAAGAAACAGTACAGATAGAACATCTTGTGTCCTACCTAGTAGATTATGAGATGCTTAGACCAATAACCTAGTAGGTTAGTTCCCTTGTTTACCTAGGCTTGGCTAGGACACAACCAAGCACATTTTCACTGTACATTAGGAGGTGATGCTGTAAAGAGCTCCTGAGGAGGGCGTTCAGAGCAAATCATCATGGACGATCTAATTTATCTCCTCTTTTATTCCTAATGCTGCCAGTTTGGAGACAGCATAAATGGAAGTATTTTCCAGAAGTACTGAACATTTGGTCACAGTCTCCTGATCTTTGAAATGGACATAAATATTAAATATCTCAGGGGAAATGCACACTCAGATAGCATTAGTGGCTACTCACATTCAGCAGGCACTCACTATGTGCCATACTAAGCACACGTTAGCTCATTTCATCCTCACACCCACACTTTGAGGTGGGCATTATTATCTGATCCATTTTACAGATGAAGAAACTGAGGCACAGCCAAAGTAACTTAGACAAGATTGCAGAGCTGTAAGAGGCAGAGCTGGGACCTGAGCCCATGGGGTCTGACTCCAGAGCCTGCATATTCACCTGTGCACTCCATGAAAGCTCCGAGACCCAGCTCTGCAGGGGCAACGAAGTCCCTAAGTTTGTCTTCATCCAGTTACACTGAAGTCATTCCCTTTCATGGGTCTCTAAGACCCTAAAGAGATTTTTTAGTTTTTCAAAAAGTCTAGAGTAGAGCCATTTCACCAGACCCTTCCCAGATGCTCCAAAAATCTTCCTTCCACCATCTCAGGAATGACAAGGAAGAGTCAGTCACGGCTGACGAGGACGAGGAGATATCCAGTGTAAGGGCTCCAACCAGATGTCTAATCAGGACTTGAATCATTGTCCCTTCAACACGCCATTCTCCACAACCCATGGTGAGGGCTCTGGGAGGGCCAGCTCCATCCTGGAGTTATGGAGGATGGGCACTGAGTCTTCCAGGACAGAGGGGGTGGCACAGGCTGTGCCCCATGAGTTGCAGGAGAGACAGATGCATGAATGTGGGGGACACCCCTGGTGTTCCCACCCAGCACCTGCTGCTTTTTTTCTGGGTCCTGAGTCCCCTTTGGAAAAGCCACTCCTCCCCAGCTCTCCATCCGTGGGTGGGGTGGACCCAGCCCTGCTCGTTCAGTGCAGGGTTCAGCCTTGGCTGAAGCCGTTGGTTCAGGGAGGAGCTCATGAGAATCACCCTTCAAATGAAATTCGATCCAAGGGCTGTTTTATGAATGGTAAAAGAGGCTCCCTTTCCCCTGGGATAGGGAAGCTGGGAGAAGGAAGAGGGGCTCCTGGAGGCATCATCACAAGGAGAGGGCCATCCTCCAAATGCACCAACTAAACAAACGAGCCTGGAGAGTCACAGAGGCAGGGAGACCTCACAATGTCATCTGAGCACCCGGATGGAGCAATACCTGAAGGCAGCTGGCCTTTTGTGTTAGTTTTCTATTCTTGTGTCAAATTACCATGCACTTAGTGGCTCAAAACTGCACCTATTTATTAGCTCATAATTCTGTAGATGAGAAGTTTGGCCCACCAGTACTGGGTTCTGCTCAGAGTCCCACAAGGCTGAGATCAAGATGTTGAGTTCTTATTGACTCAGGGGCAAAATCTGCTTCCAAGCTAGTTCCTGTTGTTGACACAATTTAATTCCATTTGGTTACAAGACGAAGGCTCTTCCTTCCAGGTCTTCTGAAATGTACGATAGATTATTGTAAAGCGTAGTTAACCTACTGATCTATACAATACTAAATATTGTATTCTATGTATGTATTGTATTCTATGACTCTGCATTCATGCCCATCAATCAACTTCCTTTCATGCCCCCACCCCCTACCCTTTCCAGCCTCTGGTAGACACCAATCTACTTTCTATTTTTATGAGATCCACCTTTGTGGCTCCCACGTGGGAGTGAGAACATGTGATATTTGTCTTTCTGTGCTTGGCTTATTTCACTTAAAATGATGGCCCGTAGCTCCATCCATGTTGCTGCAAATGACATGACATCATTCTTCTTTATGGCTGAATAATAACCCATTGTGTGTATAAGACTTTTTAAAACCCATTCACCCACTGACAGGCACTTAGGTTGATTCCATATTTTGGCTCTTGTGAATACTGCTGCAATAAACATGAGAGTGCAGAGAAACAAAACAAAACATGAAAAGCTAAGGTTCCCAAACTCCCATCTTCGGGCCAGATGTCCACCAGGAACCACTCTTGGCTCCTAGAAGCCTCCTGAGTCTTTGGCATTCAGGCCCCTCCAGTTTTCTGGGTTTTTTTTTTTGAGACAAAGTCTCACTTTGTTGCCAGGCTGGAGTGCAGTGGCATGATCTCGGCTCATTGCAATCTCTGCCTCTTGGGTTCAAGCAACTCTCCTGCCTTAGCGTTGTGAGTAGCTGAGATTATAGGCTCATGCCACCATGCCTAGCTAATTTTTGTGTTTTTAGTAGAGACAGGGTTTCACCATTTTGGCCAGGATGGTCTTGATCTCTTGACCTGTGATCTGCCTGCCTCAGCCTCCCAAAGTGCTGGGATTACAGGCTTGAGCCACCACGCCAGGTCACTCCCCCATTTTTCAGCCAATGGCATTTTGAATAACTCTTGTGATTTGAATTCCTAACTTCTATCTCCGATCTCTAGGCCCAGAATTAAACAGCTAGCGTGATTAGGTCAGGTTCACTTGCTAATCTGCCTTCTGATTACCTCAAAGTCAGTCAACTAATAGCCTTAATTAGATCTGCACAATCCCCAGTGTCATATGATGTCACAGGAGTAGTAGCCTATTCACAAGCTCCCGCTCCACCCACACTCAAGGGGAAGAGGCTTTATAAGGAAGAGGGTCATTGGGAATCGTTTTGGTATCTGCCAGCCACACCTCTGGACTCTTCAGTGATGTGAGGCCTAACATTCTTTTGTTTGTTTGTTTGTTTGTTTGTTTAAGGTAATTTGAATTGCTTCTCACTTAAAACCAAAAGAGTAGGCTGGGAGTGGTGGCTCATGCCTGTAATCCCAGCATTTTGGGAGGCTGAGGTGGGGCAGATCACTTGATGCCAGGAGTTCGAGACCAACCTAGGTGACATGGTGAAAACCCGTCTCTACTAAAAATAAAAAAATCAGCAGTGTGTAGTGGCATATGCCTGTGATCCTAGCTACTCAGGGGGCTGAGGCATGAAAATCATTTGAACCCAGGAGGTGGAGGTTGCAGTGAGCTGAGATTATGCCACTGTACTCCGGCCTGGGTGACAGAACAAGGCTCTATATCAAAAAAACAAAACAAAACAAAAACAAAAGAGTTATCCATGCAATGGAATGCTATTCAGCCATAAAAAGGAATGAAATGCTGATTCATGCTACAGTATGAATGAACCTTGAGAACATTATAACAAGTGAAAAAAGCCAGACACAAAAGATCACATAGTATATGGTCCCATTTATGAAATGTCCACAACAGCCAAGTCCATAGAGACGGAAAATAAATCAGTAATTCCCTAGGACAGTTGGGGAAGGACTGCTAATGGGTACAGGGTTTCTTTTCCGCAGTGACAATGTTCTGGGACTGGATATTGGTGAGGGTTGCATTACCTTTCGAATACTAAAAAATACTGAATTTTATACTGTTAAAGTGTGAGTTGTATGTGAATTTTGATTTATATCTCAAAAATCAAAATAAAATGAAGAAACAAAGTGCCTCGGTATAAAAAGAGAACAAGAAAATAAAAAATGTGGTCTGATTGGGAGAAGTCAGACTGTGTGGCTTCTCTCCGGGAAGAGGGAACCTTGCCTCTGAAGTCATTATCCCCATCACACTTTTCACAGTCACGCCATTCGCTGGGGAGGCAGAGGTAAGAGAGAGAATCAAATTATTTTTTAAATGTCTCACATTACTGTGGGTTAGCCTGACACACTGCTTATGAAAGCTCTTGCTCAAAATCACCTATTATTTGATAGGCTTGCGAAAGAGAACTTCTTCTGGAGTTCATTCCCCGAAAGTAAAATGAATGGCTTATGGTGAGTGTTACAAATCAGTCTTTGTACAAAGGGAAACAGACTTTGGCTGCAAGAACCAGAGTCATCTTTTCCCCTAGAGCAGTTTCTGAAGAGGCCATTCATTAAAAAGTAGTTTGTAGATTTCCCCCATATGGGGGTGAGTTAATTCGTTCAGCCATTTCGGGTGGAAGTTCTGAACGTCGCTGGCCCATCATCCTCCCCAGCAAGGGGCACAATCCCAGGTCTCTTGAGGGATGGCTTTGGGAACACATGCCCAGCCCTTACATCCTTCTCAGACAACAGCCCCCTCACACTCCCAGGCGTGGCCTGCAGCTGCCCTCTGTGACCTGACTCCTGTCCACAGCAGACTGGAAGGGGTAGAGTCCTCCGACCTGGGGGCCAATCAGAATCTCTTTAAGGCACTGAACTAAAGAAATGCACATCTGGGGACCATGGGGGCTGCAATTTTCAGCCACGTCATCAGGGAGGCAAAAAGAAGAAAAGAATGAAGTAACTGGCCAGGGAGCACGTGAGAGGCTCTGAGGAGAGGGGCAGAGTGACAGCCACATTTCTTGATGGCTTCCCAGGTCTGGTTCTGCCCTTCTGAGCCTGGACCCACCTCCCACCACTGACTTCCTTTAGATGGCCTGTGTCTTGGTCCCAGGTTCCCGTCCTCCCCTGCAGCTGCCCTGAGTGGCTGTTTCCAGGCAAGACCGAAGGTCACCTCACTGAGACCCCTCGTTTTCTCCCAGAGGGAAGATTCCAGAGATTCCGAGGAGGGATCCTGTAAGAGTTGGCATGGGAGGGGTCTCATATCTTCTGGCAGCAGGAGCATGGGAATCCAAAGATGTCCTCACCTGGAGGGCTGGGCTAACTGCAGTGCAGTCAAGGGTCTCGGCCATGAGTAACAAGGATGCGCCTGAAAAGCGTGAGGAGAAAAGGCTCCATCAGGAGGGTCTCCAGCCTCCCAGAGTAGAGGAGGGTGGGGAACAGTGGAAGGAACCACAGAATCCACCAAGAGACAGCCCCCACCCAGAACTGGACGGTCAGGATGCTACCCCTGGGACAAGGGATCCCCCCTGCTTCTTTCCCTCACTTGCTCAAAACTCAAAGTCCCAGGAAAGCACACGTGAGGGGTCACTTAGGCCAGGGCTCATCCCTCAGGAAACCCGCATCGGGAGGCAGGGTTGCGCCCTCAGCTTCCCTAGGGAAACGTTACCAGCAATCCCCTCCTCCTGCAACTGTCCCACATGGGAGGGGAATTCCCAAAAATAAGTCAGGCAGCATCAGGGAGGGGAAGTGGATCACGGCAGCAGGAAATGATTTCTGTCCCCTTATCTGTCACTTGGGCCGGGAACACAGGGAGCCTTGAATGCTGGGCTCATGGCTCAGCTCTTCATAGAGCAGGTGTGGGCAGAAATGCTTGACGGATCTCCGCATGTGACAGGCAGGTCCATGCCGCCACCTTTCAGCATCTAAACTCCAGGTGACATGTGGCAAGGCAGTACTCGGGATTATTTGCTTTTACAATGAATATTTATTTCTTTTATGACAAAAGTGATTTTTTACTTAGGAAATGTGAAAGCTACAGGTTCTGAGAGTGGCAAGCTAGCAGTTAAGGCTGATGGGTGCAAATGCCTCCAGATGACCCTGATGGGTCATCTGCACAGGTTTGGTCTCCGTGGTGGCTCCAGCACTGTACTCGATGCCCAGAGCTCAGAACAGTGAGTCTTGTGGACACAGCTGGCCCCAGGCGCCCAGCTGGGCTTCCCATTCTCCTGTGGCCCATCCTTTAGATTCCCTGTAAGACTATATCAGGATCACAGCACTTGCTGCCATTTGCCCTGTGCAGACACGGCCAGCACATACACTTCTCGCTGCTGACATTTCTTAGACATGGCGTCTCCGAGATTTCCATTCTTTCTGCAGCAGCCTCCTGCCTTAAGACAATCATGCCTCCGGCTGGGCTTATGGGTCTTTCCCTCATGCCCTGATGAGCCACACAGAGGCCGGCAGCTGTGAGGATGTGTCCCTTGCTGCAGACCTCCCAGAGCAGTGAGCTTGGGGCTGGGCATTAGTGTGGCTTGGGGTGTGCAGTGCCAGCCTCACCAGCCTCTCTCCCTCAAGACCTCAGAGAAATACCATTCCTGGGCCCTAGAATGTCAGATCTGGAAGGAGGCCTGGGACCATCTCACCCAGGGGCTTTGTCTCCGTTGCATCTGAACTCTGTTCACAGAGGCCTGGTGGTGCTCCTGGGTCCTGGGTTTCTGGAGACATCACCTCCACCCATCACCCAGTAGAGCAAATATCAACATCATGTCCAGTCCATCGTACTTGGGAAAGGATGAGGCACATGAGACCTGGGGAGGAAAAATGCTATTAAGGAATTTGCCCCAGGTAGAGCCTGGATGAGTGACTGTGGGGCATTTTATAATTTGCAAAGGCCTGTCACATCCTGTTGCCTCATCTGACCTTCATAATGGTTGGCCAATGGGAGTGATCCTGCAGGTCACACATCTAAGACCAGATTGACTGCATGATGCATCATTGTACTGTGTACCACTGAGAAAGAAAAAACATTGACAATTAAATTCTGACACGTGATCAGATCCCATCAATTATGTGACATAACCAGACTAGAGAGATATTAACATGGGAAAAAGATGCATCTTAGAATCAATGAAATTCAGTGTTCTCTCCATTTGATAGACCAGAGACAGATTGCAAAGTGTTCTGATGTGTTCACACACAGCTGGTTGGCGGTCAAGCCTCTGCATGACCTCAGCTTCCTGGGGACCATCTCCAGTCAGTGGCAGACGTGGAGATGTGCTGCACTGATCCACTTTTAAGGAAGGATTTGCTGCCCCGCATGGAAAATGTGCTCAGCAGAGAGGCTCCCACTTCTTTCAGGCTACTCCAAAGCTCACAGAAGAGCAGGCAGGTGCACTGCATACTCATTCCTACCCTAAAACATTGACCTTAAGTGTTGGAAGAAATGCAACGGGCTAAAGTGTTGGACCCAAGGCTGCAGCCATGAAAGTTGGTTCCCATGACAGAGGGAGGAGGCTGGGGTTAGTGCAGGGACAGGGAGAGGAGGAAGAAAGATTGTCACCATCCACCTGTCCACTCCATCACCACTTTGGGGAGATAACAGAGAGTGGGGAGAAGCTGTGGTTCACTGAATACCTGAAGGTTCTCCCTCCACATTGTCTTCCTCAAGATCATAAAAAAGGAATGAAATATTGACAACTTTTCCCACATAACCTAGTGTAGTGGTTAATTTTATATGTCAACATGAATAGACTACAGGATGCCCAGATAGCTGGTAAAACATTATGCTAGGTAGTTCTGTGAGGATGTTTTTGGAAGAGATGAGCATTTGAATCAGTAGACTGAGTAGGGAAGCTCCACCCTCGCCAGTGTGGATTGATACCCCTCCATTCATCCTTCCATTCATCCAGGGCCTGGATAAAACAATAGAACAAACTAGTAGAGGAAAGGCCAATTCACACTCTGTTTAAGCTGGGACATCCACCTTATCCTGACCTCAGACACGAGTGCTTCTGGTTCTCCTGGTTCTCAGACCTTGGGACTTGGAGTGAATTCTACCACCAGCCTTCCTGGTTTTTCTATATTGCAGCTGGGAAGTCACAAGACTTCTCAGCCTCCATAATCACATAGGCTCATTCTCATAATAAGTATAGATATAGATATAGACATCTGTTCTTTTTCTTTTTTTTTTTTTTTGGAGATGGAGTCTCACTCTGTTGCCAGGCTGGAGTGCAGTGGCGTGATCGCAGCTCATTGCAACGTCCACCTCCCAAGTTCAAGCAATTCTTCTGTCTCAGCCTCCTGAGTATCTGGGACTACAGGCTTGTGCCACCAAGTCCAGCTAATTTTTGTATTTTTACTACAGACAGGGTTTCACCATGTTGGCCAAGATGGTCTCAATCTCTTGACCTCATGATCCACACCTCGACCTCCCGAAGTGCTAGGATTACAGGCATGAACCACCGCACCTGGCTTTTTTTTTTTTTTTTTTCTTTTTCTTTTTTTTGAGAGAGAGTCTCACTGTGTCACCCAGACTGGAGTGCAATGGCACAATCTTGGCTCACTGCAACCTCTGCCTCCTGTGTTCAAGCCATTCTCCTGCCTCAGCCTCCTGGGTTGCTGGGATTACAAGCACGTGCCACCACACCTGGCTAATTTTTGTATTTTTAGTAGAGATAGGGTTTCACCATGTTAGCCAGGCTGGTCTCAAACTCCTAACCTCAAGTGATCCACCCACCTTGGCCTCCCTAAGTGCTGGGTTTACAGGCGTGCGCCACCACACCCAGCCTATCTGTTCTGTTTCTCTAGAGAGCCCTAATACACCTAGCCTTAATAATCACATCTTCATTCTTTCCCACCCAGGGTTATTTAGTGAATGCATTGGTTTATTTATTTATTCATTCCATAGATACTTACTGAAGGCTTACTATGTGCCAGAAATCTTACAGGTACTTCAGTTGTGGCAGTAGAAAAACGCAGCCTCAAATTTCTGCCCTTAAGAAACATATTTTCCACTAGAGAGAAACTGGCAAGCAAGTAAGATGCAAACCATCCGGGCTGTGTATAAGACCCGTGCAGCGCGTCACCTCAGGTTTCCCCAACTTCTACTGCAGGAACTGACTCAGTGCAGGTCCACAGGATGCCACTGTGTTCCAACTGCCTCCTGCTCACCCCATGGGTGAGGGAGGCATCCTCACCCTAAATAGTATGAGATGGCCGAGCACACGACACCCAGTGCTGGACAGATGAGATGGGCAGCAGGTCAGTCACAAACACTCACAGCCCACAGGGGAGGACAACACGCACCCTGCAGAGGCACAGGAGGTGCGCCTAGGAACAGAGAAAACAGGAGGAGCTGGGGGAAGCAAACCTTGAAGTAACAGGGGGTGAGGTGCCCCTGGTTCCTGTGGGCAGGGAGGCGAAGGCAGTTAAGCTGAGGACCAGGTAGAATGCGGCTGCTCCAGTTGACAGGGAACCTGCCAGGTGGGAGCCTTTCCCACTGAGCTGGGGGCACATCGGTGAGGGAAGGGAACTAGCTGGGGGCATATCAGTGAGGGAAGGAAACTAGTGGTTAGGCCTCTGCAACCCTGTGAAGCTCAAAGACATCAAGGCCATACTTAACATTGCACCTCAATTTCAGGCCTTACACCATACATGTCCTGAGACCAACTCCCCAAGATTCTGGATCCTCCACCAATTCTGGATTCAGCTAAGGTGCCACAAAGATGAGCGTGGGATCTGGCTTCCCCAGCAGCCGCCAAGGGAATGGGTGATGCACCCTGGTGTTAAGAAAGAGATGACTCCCTGAAAAGCAAACCTGGACCCTTGAGGGAGAGAAGAAAAGAGAGATTAGCTATAAATGGCCCCTCCCAACCATCCTCATATGGGGCGCTTCTGCACACCTTGTCTGGAGATGGTCTATGTGACCTGGTGACCAGCTGGGTCTCTGGGAAGCTGTCACCAGCTCAGTCATCACTTCCCAACCTCCTCACCTCACTTCCTGTTTCCCCACCCTGGACCCTTGGGACTGCATCTACCCCAAAGGCACTGACTCTTGTGGTTGACCTTCGGCTCTGGGTGAGGAGGTCTGGGCTAAGATGATCTCCTCCAGTATCCCTGGGAAAGACTGAGTCAGACGGTGACAATGCTGTAAAGGAAACTGACACAGAAACAGGGCAGGAAGGGCCAGAGAAATAGAACTTTGGCCTCATTTCCCACTGGGTCATGTGGGGCTGAGAGTCCAGGAGATAAAGGATGACCCAGGAGCCCTGGGATCCAGGAGGAGATGGACTTCAACAGGGATAGAAGGCATCCCACGATTAACTCCATGCTCTCAGGGTGAAATGTGCTAAGGAAGGTGTGTATTTAGGGGCAGAAATGTGAGGGTCTTTCCAGGCTCATGCAGCATTGTGGGGCTTCCTATCACTCCCTGTCAATTGAGGTGTGGACCAGGGAAGGGGTGGCCTCATGTGGAGGCCAAGGGACTCCCAGGCACCTCTCGGCTTATAGATGAAGTAGTGGAGTGTGGGAAGAGCTGGTCCTTCTCAGAGTAAAATGCTTACAGCAATAAGGAAAAGTCTGAGAGCCACACATCGACAAGTCCCCTGCTGGTCACCTTAGCCACTTGCTGCTGATGCCCCGTAGCTCTGCTCTCCTGTCCTCTGTGCGGCAGCTTTCTCCTCTGCCTTGTGCCCTCATAGAGACAAGATGGTTGCCATCTCACCTGCCATGACATCCACTCAGAGTCATGACCAGAATAAAGAAGATAGAAAAGAGATTCCCTTAAATTAGAGAACCCAGAGGATCCCCTTAAATTAGAGAGCCCAGAAGGCCCTACCAAAAGACTCCCAAATTATATCTCATTGACTAGCCTTGACTCACATGTCCCCCAACAAGCCAATCACTAAAAGTAAATGAGATTGCCACCATGGGCTCAGACCAATGGTAATCCACTCCCTGGTGTTAGAGAGCACATTGCTTCCCAATATCTGAGCAAAATCAGGGCTCTGCTTGCAAAGAAGAAGGATATCTGAATGTTGGGGTCTACAGCAGCAATTAACCAACTAACTGTGAATTACAGTGGAATGGCCAAATGCCTTGGGAATGAATGAATAATGTACTTGCAAAAAGACATATAAAGATCCCACATGCACTTCAGAGCCCTCTTTTTGGAACTTTTGGTGAGTCTGAAAGTTTGACTTTCCATTAGAGGCTGTGATTCCTACCCAATACATTCATAACATCAAGGACATTCTCCCCAGGACACTTCTTAGGATGCCCTGAGATCAAGATTTTTCTTCTGGGAACATCAGAAGAAACAGGTTCAATTTTTCTACCACCTCTCCATTATCTCGCATTGGGCAACAAACAAGGAATGTTCAAAGGAATGTGTAGTTTTAAATAAGGGAACTGAAGCCCAGTGAAGGAGCTGGACCTTTTCTGTCCAGCTCTCAGAAAAGATCTTGGGACCTGAACAAGTGAACCTTGCCTCAAGGAATTTCAATGATGCTTCAGTATTTCCACTGAATGTCACAGGGACACTTAGTGTGTCTCTGTGTTGGCATGAAACTTGAGGTTCATTCACAAGAAGACATGATGGCTCGACTATGGCTGCATCTTCAAACTGTGCCTGGATGTCTTTGATCTTCTGATAAAAGCCTTTTTAACCTGAATTATCTTGGGCACCACCCAGCTTTCCCTTTCTTGGTATATATCATTTCTCGTGAACAACTGGGCATCAATGCACATTTGCATCTAAGCCTTCTGTTTGTTTTCTTCTACCTGTTTGAATGAGGAGGAACCAGGGACATTTAGTAACCTGTTTTCACTCGCTGGTTCCATGATAGTAATTTGACTACACAGGGTCTTTAACACTTCACCATCACAAAGAGTCAATTTCACACGTGAATAAGTCAATGTCAAATGGTAGGAGGAGGAGGAGGGGGGCCTGCCATGTTTTCCTAACACCTCTTAAATGGTTTCTTATTTCATATTGATACAGATCAGGGACCATAGATCATGCTGACAAGCTCATCAATTACCTGCTACTTGCCAACAATAAAAAGGTCTTGCTTTCTTGGTGGGGTAGTTGATGTTGATTGCTTAGGATGTCCGTGAACTTGAAGTTGTGTTGTTTATCTGCCTGAGATTTTGAACCTGAGAACTTCCTTCCCCACACAGTGGTACACATGGTGTGCTTAGTGTGAGTGTTGTCAAGGGACATAAATTAGATCAATTGGAGTTGGAAGAGAGGGAAGGATGCATTGCTAACTGCAAGATCGTTAAGGGACTTCCCAGAAGCTAAAAGAGACACAGTGTCAACAGTGACACCGCAGAAGTGACAGACAGTGTCTGTCTTTGCAGAGACCAGTGACTGCATTTGGAGCCAGAGGTCATTACCATAGGCGATTTACAGGCTCTATGACTCTGCGGGAGAGAAACTCACTCTGACATGCAACAATTAAGTTACAGTGGGCATTTTATTATTTTTCACAGCCATAATTTTCAGATGACGACTTCAGGGATCCTTTAAGGAGGATAATTGATTACCTGACAAAGAACGTGTAGCATTTCCTCCTCACAATGGAAGAGAGAAAAACAGCAACAATCAGCTCCTCAGAGCAGAAAAGAAGGTTTTTCAGAAAAAACGTCACAATGTTTATAACAATGGGAGCCCAAGGAAACACAAATACCTCTTGCCTTCTTGACAAATAAGATTTAATTAAGACAATCTGGTCTTCCTGCTGGAAAATCTGGTCTTGCCTGGGCCGTGCAGGGAAAAGCAACAGGCTTAGGAGTGAGAATCTCCTTGAAATGAAGTCCTGTGTTGGCCTCTTAATTATTCTTGAGCATCCTTGTCATTGAATTTCACTGTTTCACCTATTTTTAGTTAATTGTTTTACTCTAAATGCTACTTGTGTTACTTCATGAAATAGTTAATGCATCCACGATAGGCACAGATGAAACAGAGAGACTTGTGCTCACCCCTGAGGAATTTCAACAGTGTGGTTATTAGCACTTTGCACGCAGGCTGGGAACTCTATTGTGGGAAGCGGGGGTATGAGAGCAAGGTCAGTGACACCATCCTGTTCTTGGTACTGAACTGGAGGCAGGGCAGCCAGGAGAAGCCCCAGGACCCTGCCACCGGATGTTCACCATGGGCAGGCAGCTATTTGCAGAGAGATGCCTGAGTGACCCCCAGGTTCCTCGTGAAAACCTACAGCTCCAGTAAAATCTGTACTTCCTGGCTGGGGCTGCTTCTCGCTGGATGCTCCCAAAGCCAGACGCCTGCATTCTGACCCCTTGACGGGTCCCTGCATAGGCCCGTGTATCTCAGGCGAGTCCTGGGGCTTCTCCTGGCTGCCCTGCCTCTGGTTCAGTCGCGAGTACAAGACCACATTGTTGACCTGGCTCTCAGATCCCTGTTTCCCATGGCAAAGTTCCCAGCCAAGCATTTCCTGAAAATCAGTCTTCTCAGATTTTCTCCTGAGATGTGACCAAAGCCCTAAAACAAAGGTCTCCCCTCCCACCCAGGTTGTTACCTGTGAAACAGGCCACGGTGGGAATGAGGAGGAAAGGATCAGCCCTACTCAAGGAGGCCTTCCCGTGGGGATGTCCAAAGGGAAAGATAGGACCCTATCACACCGCAGAGGCTGCCCTTGGCCCTCAGGATGGCGTCCAAACTCCCACAGATCCCTGTCCCCCTCCAATCCCACCTCCCACCACTCATCACTGTGTCCACTCAGTCATGGCCACACTGGCCTCTCTGCTGGCCTTGGACGGATCAGGCTTCCCAGAACCTCAGGGCCTTGGCACGTGCTGGCCCTTCCTCCTGGAATGTTCCCCCACCCCCACCCTGATCCTCACCCAGTTACCTCCAGGAGCCTCATCACCTGTCAGGTCTTAGATGAATGTCACCTCCTTGGGGGATTCTCCTGTGTCCCCATCACCTCCTGGCCCATGTCAGGTCCCCCAAAGCCCCTCTCATCACACCGTGGTGCCTTTTCTTCCCAGCCAGGACCACGTGTAATGAAACAAGGCCATTGTTATCTCAGGGCAACCCATACAACTAAAAAGCCCATTCAAGGTAAATTCAATTAAATTGAGTACTAAAGTTTCACAACAAATGCTTTGTGATTTAGTTAACAAACATTTACCTTGGACTCACTTTAGGCCAGATGCTGTTCCCAGCACTCCGTGGTATTAAATCATTTACTCTCCAAAAAGTAGGCACTACTGCATCACCATCTCCGTTTTGCAGATGAGGACCCGGAGGCACAGAAAGGTTGCTTACGTAGAAATCCGCATCACCAGGACTAGATCAGGTCACCCTGCACCAAGGCCCCTGCTCTCAGCCACATACCACCTCTTCTGAAAAGAAAAGAAAAGAAAAGAAGAGAAAAGAAAAAAGCTTAACTAGAGCTTTATCAAAAAAGATTAAATTAAATTTGTGAAAATAAGTTTTTCTCTCCTACTCAAAAACATTTAGGTTATAGCGGCAAACAAATGTGTCCTATTTATTTATTTATTTATTTATTTTGAGACAGAGTCTCACTCTGTCGCTGGGCTAGAGTGCAGTGGCATGATCTTGGCTCACTGTAATGTCCACCTCCCAGGTTCAAGTGATTCTCCTGCCTCAGCCTCCCAAATAGCTGGGACTACAGGCACACACCATCATGCCCAGCTAATTTTTGTATTTTTAATAGAGACGGGGTTTTACCATGTTGGCCGGAATGGTCTCCATCTCTTGATCTCATGTTCTGCCCGCCTCAGCCTCCCAAAGTGCTGGGATTCAGGCGTGAGCCACCACGCCCGGCCTGTGCCCTAATTCTTAATCAAAGAATGAATCAAGTTCTCATTTTTCCACATAATTCTTTTGATAAAATTGCAGCCGCAGTCAACCTCTTTCCCCCCAGGTTTGAGTTTTGTAGCCCGATCAAAGGAGTCATTTTCAAAAATTCTCAAGCGCTCCAGAGCCTCCACAGGAGCCTCTTTTCCTCCTGGCAGGGTCTCCATTCCCTTTGGGAAATTCTGCCTCATCCTCATCCCTGCTGGTCCCACTCCTTTAGTGTTCATTGGTCTACATCTGCCAGGTCCTCACTGTTGGACTTTGTGGGTAATTCAAGTAATGCTTCCCATTGCATAGCAGTATATACAGGCTCACCCACTGCCCTGTGGTGCACCCATCCCACATCCACTGTGAGACCCCTAGTAGGGACCAGACAGTCCCTCATGCCCAGTGGAGTGCAGGCAGCCGGCTCTGAGTGCCAACTGTGAAATGTTCAGGAACTTTGCTAATTGGTGGTTACATCTTTGGCAGCTTGAAATCAGCCATGATGGGAGTATTTACACCTGGAAAATTGGCAATTGCTACAAATCAGGGTTGTTGGGCTTTTTTTTTCCAAAAGAGTTTTTAAAAATATTTTTAACCAACACACCACTGCAGTCACACCCACCCCACAGCCCTCACTTTGAGAGGAGGCACTTGTTATCAAATTTGGGGCACCCTCTGCATGGGTTCCAATATCTAGGCCCCAGCTGCCTCCTCTTTTCCTGCTTCCTTAGAAGGGGACCCTGGGTCCCAAAGCCCCTATACTGAGACCACTCCCGCTCCTCAGCACCATCCCCTAACAGCACCGTCCCCTGACAGTGCCCCTGCCTGGGTCCTAAGGCACACATTCAGTGGGTCCACAGATATTTACTGAATCTTCAATGTGTCCAAGAATTGTCCTAAGAACTAGAGCAATTTTATTGGGAGTAGCTGGTTACCAAGTAGTTCACGGATCTCAGACATTCTGGTTGAATGCACTCATCAGAGAAGAGAGGAGTGCAACAGTTTGCAGTAAAATAGACCTCTCCTTTGCCATCCAGGCACACACAAAGAAGACACAGTGAACGGTCAGTATTTCACCCAGATTCAGGCAACACATCCCAACCCATGTGGTATCCTCCCTGTGGCACAGGAACGGGGTAGGGTGGGAGTTCTCTGGCCACCTGCCTCTCGAGCTCTGTCCATGGGAATCCAAGCTGCCAGGGAGAACCACAAAACCCCCCTCGGCTGGCAGGAAGCTGGCCCCACCCTCTTCCCCATTCGCCCCCTCACTTTCTCCCCTCCTCCAGTGACACTCGTCAACTCCCTGGACTGTTCACTCAGCCCCAAACCTTATCTCTTCTGCTCCCACTGTGGCATGATGGTCAGTCATTCCTGCCTAGTCCAGAACTGTCCATGGGGGTGAGAGCAGTGGGAGGACAGGACCCCCAAGGATGACCTGGCCTCAGAAGAGAGCATCTAAAACACATTAGAGGCATCACCTTGTGAGGGTTCAACTGCCAACAAGTCCCATCTACTGACTTCTTTGCACAAACAGCATCTGCCTCCTTCCTGGCCTGTTGTTACCAGAATCTCACAAGATGTCAGACTCCAGGAAATGTGGGTGGGCTCTGATCTGTGTCATCTGTTTGACTATTTGATTAATGTTCTCCTTTGATCTGACTTCCCCACTGTTTCATCAATAAGGCCCAGCCACATGCCTGGCACGTTGCAGGCACTGAACAAATACTTTCCTGAACAAATGATGGACACTTTGGTTTGGGTGGGGGCTATTAACTTTTTGACCTTGGGGTGAGAACCATTTCACACACTTTCAATAATCAAGAAATCTTTCATTATCATTCATTCATCAAAGGTAATTTTTCTTTCTGAGATGTTGATTTAGTTCCTGTTTTCATTTCTTTGTCTATGTGGGAAGTAAACAGCAAATTGCCTGCGTGTAGAATGTATTCAGTGGAGCTGCCTTAATTAGCTAATTTACTCATGTCTCACTGGAGACTCACCCCAGCCATCAAGTCCCCCAGGGGCCTCTGCTCCTCACTGTGAAACAGGGGGTGGGGCTCCCTGATGGGGAAGGGTCCTGCCAGAATCATGTCCCGTGAACTGTGTAAGAAGCAAACGAGACAGCACCACCTGCTTTCCAAGGCCTGGCCACCAGGCCAAGGTTTGGCTTAAGTGAGAGGGCCAGGCTGTCCCTACCCATATTTTAGCTCAAGGGACACAACCCTTCCTGCTACAAACCCTTTTTTTTTTTTCTTTTTTTTTTTTTTTTGTCTACCTGGGAAAGGCTACAGCTGCAGAGAGTGAGGCTGGAGACTTGGGCTTGGTGCAGGACATGGCTGATCTGAATCGCTGAATAGAATACACTGCGGTGGAGGCTGAGCAGGGAGACTAGGAAGGGCCGTGGTGTGATCCTCCTCCGAGAGCAGCCAGGTAGGGATGTGACGGGAGCAGGCAGGCAGGCAGAGTGCAGGAATCAGTCCGTGTGGACAGCAGACGGACGGAGGTGCTGAGCAGTCAGAAGGTGGGTGCCAGGGGAGGAGTGGAGCTGGCCATGTCTCTCTGAGCACCTGGGGAGGAAGAGCCACCATCACAGAGGTGGGGGTGCAGGGAGGAGGCGATGAGGGAAACTTACAACTATTTGAGATGGAGAGGGCCCAACCACAGCTGAATGCATGAACCTGGACATCAGTTAAAGGTCTGAGCTGGGCACAGAAATAGGCATTTAAAAATAAAAATAAAAGTCTACTCCTGATGTCACAGGCAAATCAGATCAAAATTCCCAAAGCATGACACATGATACTTTTCATCAACCATGGAACCCCTCAATCTGAGGAATGTATGGGCTTGATGATGAAAACTTGGAACCAGATGGGGACTCCTGCTGTTGGAGCTGGACCACCTGGATTCCCCACTGTAGCCCCCACACCAACCCATTGCTCTTGCCTGGGCCTGGGGTCTCCAGAAGCAGAGACTGAGATAGAGTTTACAGTGGAAGTTGTTTTTAGGGATCAACACTTATGAAAGGAAGCTGGGGGCAAGCCGGGCCGGGGGAGACGTTGACAATGGTAGAGGTGGTTCCAGCTGTGAGCTGGAGGTCGTCTGCTGACCATATACAATCGTAGCCCAGCAGCAAATCCTTCCTTGAAGGGAGACCCATGTGTTGCTCTTTATGTCTTCCTCTCTGCATCTGCTCATGCTGGTCCCTTTAGCTGGAATGCCCTCTGCACAGCCAGTCAACTCATCTCACAAGAACCACTTAGCTGACTCCTACCACTCCTGCAAACCCATGTCACCAGTTCCCCATGAGCCTCCCACCCAGCCGTAACCTCTCCCCTCTCAAAACTCCCAGAGTGTTCCAGCGATATTACTCTCCCATTTTGTAAATTATAGTTTTTTGTATAAAGGAATTCACACGGTCCAAATCTTTATGAATGGAGTCCCCACAGTTATTACAAAGTTGCATAGAGAGATGAAGCCATCACAATCCAAAAGAGTTCACTAATGAACTGACCACTTATAACATTCATCTCCAAAATCCACCCCTGCAGTCACAGCTGCACTTGTCTCCCCTGTTCCAACCCCAACAGGTCCTCAGAGGCAGCCTTCCTGAAAACATCTGTGCACATAATGCAAGTAAATGAAAACCAGTGCCAAATGGAAATTCAAATCCTTCAAAGAGTATGGGATTCTGTGAATTTCATGGAAGTGAAATTGGTGAGAACAGCTCATGAAGCCATGGGCACATGAAGACATGGGAATTAGATCAGTTAATGACACACTACCTGATGGATACTTAAAAGGAGAATTATTTGTGTACAAAAGAATTGAGTCCTTTGGGGAAATGAATGAGCTCTGAAATATTTTGCAAAACTGAATTTCTTTTATAGAGCTGTGAACGTTAAACACGAAGTGCAGGGGATTTAAAGGAAAATGATACGCCCAAATCAATGCCTCCTTCATTGCAATTAAAGCATCAATTTTGTCAAATAAAAGAAAATAGGCCGGGTGAGGTGGCTCACGCCTGTAATCCCAGCACTTTGGGAGGCCGAGGCAGGAAGATCACAAGGTCAGGAGATCCAGACCATCCTGGCTAACATGGTGAAATCCCGTCTCTACTAAAAGTACAAAAAAAATTAGTCGGGCGTTGTGGCGGGCTCCTGTGGTCCCAGCTACTCGAGAGGCTGAGGAAGGAGAATGACGTGAACCTGGGAGGCGGAGCTTGCAGTGAGCCAAGACTGCGCCACTGCCCTCCAGCCTGGGCGACAGAGTGAGACTCAGTTTCAAGGAGAACTACAAACCACTGCTCAGTGAAATAAAAGAGGACACAAACAAATGGAAGAACATACCATGCTCATGGATAGGAAGACTCAATATCGTGAAAATGGCCATACTGCTCAAGGTTATTTATAGATTCAATGCCATCCCCATCAAGCTACCAATGAGTTTCTTCACAGAATTGGAAAAAACTGCTTTAAAGTTCATATGGAACCAAAAAAGAGCCCACATCTCCAAGACAATCCTAAGTCAAAAGAACAAAGCTGGAGGCATCACGCTACCTGACTTCAAACTATA